>NC_091575.1:4100376-4115376 GCF_042767895.1 Penaeus vannamei | reverse complement strand
ATGAAGTCGAAATCGAAAAAACGCTTTCAAACAAGTTGTAACTATATGGTAGTTTTGGGCAAAAATCAAATAAAATTGAATGTCTTGCCGTTTCTGAAATCGGAATCCTTTTACCTAGGTGCTGCATTTTCAACATGGCGACTTTCGCATTTTTTCGTTTTTTTGACAATAATTCAATAACTGTTTGGGCGATTTTTTGGGGAAAAAATCGACCACATGCAATGAGAAGGTGCCCAAATAAAAGGCTGTGAATTTCATCAAAATCGGCAAGAAAAATCGAAAAATCGAAAAAAAGTGGTAAAGCAGCAGGTATAGGCGGCATCCCAGCTGAACTTTGAAAGGCTGGTGGTGAATCTATGGTGCTTGGGTTGCATGCTGTCCAGGCTGCCATCTGGTGGTACGGTACCGTTCCACCTGACCTGTTGAGGGGTGTGGTCATCCCTCTCTGGAAACAGATGGGACTGCAGCAACTACCGAGGCATCACCCTGCTCAGTATACCAGACAAGGTTCTTGCTCACTTCTGAGACATCAGAGGCTGGAACAATCTGGATTTACTCCTGTTAAGCCCACAATAGACTGTATACTTGTATTTAGAGTCATTGTAGAACACCGTTGTGAGTTCGGGCGTGGGCTGCTTGCAGCCTACATTGACCTCACGAAAACATTCGATACAGTGCTTTGGGAATCACTCTGGGAGATCTTGAGATTGAGAGGAATTCCAACAAGGATTATTGAACTAATAGCAAGTCTGTATACTGGTACTGAAAGTGTTGTAAAGTGTGGTGGGGGCCTGTCAAGCTTCTTTCCTGCTTGTTCAAGTCTGTGTCCTTGCACCAACACTTTTCAACACTTGCATGGACTGGATACTGAGCAGAGCTACTGTTCAAAATCATTCTGGAGCAACTCTGGGCAATATTAAAGTTACCGACCTTGACTTTGCTGATGATGTTGCTATTCTATCTGAGTCTTTGGAATCCTTAGTGGTGGCTCTTGATGCATTTAGTAAGGAAGCGAATACCTTGGGTCTTGAGGTGTCCTGGACCAAGACCAAGGTCCAGGACTTTGGGGACTTGCTAGGAGAACCTGTTCAGTCGGTACGTGCTTGCAGCAAGAACATCAAAGTCACAGAGAGTTTTACAAACCTTAATAGTGTAGTTCATAACTCTGGGCTGCAGACCAGGAACTCAGCAGACAGATTGGCCTGGCAGCAGGGGTCATGGACTCTCTTGACAGAGTATATGGAGATGCCGGTACCTGTGCAGGACTACGCTATGCGTCTTCAAGGCCCTGATAACTCCAGTTTTGTTATATGGTAGTGAAATATAGACATTATCCTGCACCTTGTTGTCACGTCTTGATGCCTTTTACAATAGATCCTTGTGCTGGATCATGGGGTACTGTTGGTGGGACCATGTGTCAAACCAACGGTTGCACCTGCACAATCCGTGATCGCCAACTCAGGCTATATGGCTACCGGGTTGACTTCCCTCAGGATGATCCTGCCCACCAGGTTGTCTCTGTTCGAGGCAACCCTAGGTGGAGGAGACCTGTGGGACGATCTAGGAAGTCTTTGCTTGAGCAGATTGATCAATTCTGTCATGAGATGGGCCGAGTCCCTGCCTGGCGGCTTGCCATGAGCGACCCTTGCAGGTACAAGCAAAGGGTGGAGGCGGCTATGCGCCCCCATCGGCGTTAGCTCCACGATGATGATGATGCCTCATCTACATGACCATATGTGTTTTCACTTTCATTTTCCAAGAAAATGGAGTGATTTTCAGGTTTCTTTTGATAATACACATAAAGGAATAACTCACACTGCTCCACATATATTTACAATGAAAAATGATCATTATTAAGGACAGTTATATGCCAAACTGTGTCGGTCCCTCTGGCCCGTGGACCCCAGCCGAAAGAGGGGGTTCCCAGATTCACACAGTTTGGCCTGTAACTGGTGAAATGGTGAATATATATCAGTTATTCCTTTGCGTATAGTATCAAAAGAAAATTTAAACTCATTCTGGTTACTTAGAAAAACGAAAGTAATAGCTCGTATGGCCAGGCAGAGGAAGTGCGCGGGATCATGGTCCCGAATGAGTGTCTAGAAATTTATTTTTAGTGCTAATAATGTGCAAATTGTGGTTCTGGGGGTTCAAAATGTTGTGATCTATATATCTATAATAGTAAGATATATTTCTAATCCCTATATACTTGAAAATAAAACCAACTTAACCAATAGCAGAGCAGGAAGGGAAGGTAGTGTGGAAATATTTTCAGTATACTCAATTATACTGATTTGCAGTAAAAATAAAGATCAGATTCGTTCAAAGTCCATTAAAAACTATTGGAAATAAAAAATGACATCCCTGTACACTTGTGAAATAAAACCAAACTATGTGCTGGATAGGAAAATATATAGATAGATAGATGGATGGATGGATAGATAGATAGATATAAGGTATTCATGCATGCATATTTAACAAAAAATATTATTACAAGAAAATATTTATCTGTTTTTAGAAGTGTCAAGCCTATCTTTTAGACAAAATATTTCTCGTGGATTCTGAAGGTCCTTTAATGTAAGCATTGATATTCTTTCAATTGATCTAACTTGACCTATTGACCTAAACTAACCAATTAAATCACCTGAAAGGATAAAAGATGTTGAAAGATGTGTAGATTTGAAAGAATACAAGCAGAAGAAAATATATCATCTGCATGAATCATTAGACAGGGAACACTGATAAATTACAGATTTATTTAAGCCTTAGATGACTTTGGGATGAGCTTACAAATGAATAAATAAATCACATACACAATTTCAAGTGTAAGAAACTAATGGATACTTTTTCAATTTCTGTCCATCCTTTGATTAAGGAGTAATTGGAACCAGTCCACAATGAAAGAGTTGAAAATGCTGGTATGTCACACTGAAGCAATTAGAGATGCTTGATTCTTAATAGAAAATTGAAGTATTATTTAGCGTCATGTGTAATTTCATCATGAGGGTTACAGGTTTGATTTATTTAATATCTTACTTCTTAGCTATTTTGCTTTGAAAATGTGTCTCTTATGGTTAGTACCTCCTTAGCTAAATGATGCATTTGGAGCAATTTCAACCTCTACTTATCTTTGGAAGGCACTGTGACCTACAACATGCATAGATTATGTTATCTTCATCATCATAGTGAAATGCAACTCAAATATTTATCAACATGCTGTTTATCCAGAATGTCTCTGAATATCTTTTACTAATACACTGATCTTGTTGCATGCTATCCAATTACCATTCCTAAGGTCTTCCCTATGTACCTTTATTTTATAATCTCATGACTTTATCTACACATTTATTCATATAGCTATGTAGGATGTTTCACAACCTGTATGGCTTCTAGCAGAAATATCGGCTTCACCCGATTTTACAACACTGCTATCAGTCTTGCTTCATATATATATATATATATATATATATATATATATATATATATATATATATATATATATATATATATTCACATCTGCATCTTCATCTACGTAGCCCAAATCTACATAGCCTCGATAATGCCCTCAAACGGCTCCAACCTCATCGTCCCCCACCATTACATATTTTCTTTACTTACTTTATGTACTGGAAGAGGTACCCAAATTTTGATTTGCTGAGAGCACATCTTGGGTGCCACAGGGTGTCCTTGCCAATTTTGGTCTGAATCAATCCAGTGGACTGGGCATGTGAGAAAACGCGCGCGCGCGCACACACACACACACACACACACTTTTTTCGTATTATATAGACTTTGTGAATTTATTTTGTACAACTGCCTCTTCCAGGTGTGTCATTAAAAAAGATATTGAACAGTATTGCGTGTGTGTGTGTACTAACACTGAATTATTATTGTTATTATTATTTTATATAATTATTATTATTTTTATTATTATTATTGCTAGATGATGGCTCCCTGCAAGTACCCTATGATGATGTCCTCCACAAACAGGATTAAGAAAAAAAGTAAGAAACAGGAAGCTCTGAAGTTGGCTTCAGAAAGAAACCATCTTAGAGAAATGGACCCGGAGCTGCATCAGATGTCATCTCATCTTCCTTGCTTCCAGTAATGTCTCTTTCAGTTATTTATTACTGTACCCTATCCTTACACCTTCCACATAGTCTTCCCCAACTACTAAACTCAATGTGCAAGCATATACATTACTATATAATAATGTAGTCATAACCACACAATGAGTGATATTAAACATTATGTTTCATTAAAAATATATATATTAATCTACCATTACATTTGGCTAACAAAAAATAATAAACTAGTAAAAACATTGGTTTCAATATAATCCTTGAGTAGTCTTCAAATAGAATGATACTACAAATGGTAACTTTGTTGGAGATGACATGTCAGTGGAAAAACCTCTAGTGAGATTGTTTAATTATTTATTCCTGTACCTTATCCCTCTATTTTCCACACGGCCTTCTCCTACTACTAAACTTGATGTACAATATACAACAATGTCATAACTACACATTGTGTGTGACATTAAACATTAGGCTTCTTTTTAAAAAATACATTTACCGACCATGACAGTTGGCTAACAAAAGATAAACTAGAAAAAAAAGTTTTTCATTGACGTAATACATTTGTTTCAATATAATCTTTAAATAATCTTTAATTAAAATGATGCTACAAATGGTAGTTTTGTTGGAGATGACATGTCAGAGGAAAAGCACTTGAGAGACTTTGGAATAGTGAGAGACGGAATACTGAATTGCTTAAGAACATGTACCGAGGAGGGATACAGGGTGTGTTGGAAGGATACTGAGAATGGAGGAGCTGCCAGACAAGAGAATGAAACTCCTAACAGATCCCAAATACATTTCAGAACACACCGTTGATTATATTTGCCCTCTTTTTCTGCCCAGCATTCGTATTTGTACATTTTCATTAACTACTTCCTGATCACATTCATTACCATTACCACCACCATCTTTAACACCATCATGGTTTTCCAAACCACTACAAATTGTGGCCATGGTTGTGTCCAAACTAGTCCGCATAGGTATAGCGAGACAACGGAATCTTCATTTGAGGACTCCAAATGCTCGTTCAATGGGATTGCGGGTTCTTGAATGAGCCAAATTATACCTTATTTCATTTTGCAATCTGGGATTGAGAACTGGAGTCATTAAAAATTTGCAAATTGGTTATGCAGATTCCCCAAGCAGATGGCCATCATAATCTGCCTGCATTAGAGCATACAAGACACTATTTCTGAATATTCTACTATCATTTCACTGACCTTAACCACCAACAAACTATAATATAAAAAATCAAGTCTGAGCCACACAATGTTTGTACATTTAATGAAAAATAACCCTTTCTGTATCAGTACTTTTCCCGTGATTGAATGACATTTTCTTGCTTTCATGTGTTACAAATTAGTAACACATTTGTGTATAACATAATATAGGAATCACATTGCAATTTTAAAATCTATGAAAATCACAATTCATTATGAAATAACGTAAACACGTAGCCTCTTCAAGACCATCGATGTTCCAGTCGAGAGCTCAAAACATTAGCTGTACTCCTGCTGCCCCCAGGTGAGTAATTTTGATTTAAGTTGTTATTTTGATTGTAGGGATAATTTTCTTTTCACAAGTGTTACCATAAGTGTTTTGATGATGCCATGTTTACTACGGGCTATAGAAGCATCTGTCATGCTACACCACTCTACAATGAGGCGTTGCTAATTATTTCCTTATAGCTCTGCAGTTCACTATTTTATATCAGGTATTGTAAAATGGTTAATTTTTAATTCCTTTGTTGTAGTATGAAGTGAGGCTATTACAGAGATAACATTATCCTCTTCTCTCGAGATTAATAATTAAGCTTAGGTTATGTTAGGCAAGGTAATATAACATAGGGTAATATATATATATATATATATATATATATATATATATATATATATATATATATATTATCTATCTATCTATCTATGTATGTATATAAATCTATCTATATACATTATACTTATATTAAACATATATTATATATTATATATATATATATATATTATATATATATATATATATTATATATCATATATTTATATATATTATATATATATATTATATATTATATATATACATTATATATTATATATACATTATATATTATATATATATTATATATTATATATATATACATTATATATTATATATATATTATATACATTATATATATTATATTATATTATATTATATATATGTAAGTATATATATAAATTCCTGCCAAGTGCCAAAAATATATATTCATTCTACACGGCTATATAACGTCAAGGTAAATAATTGAGGAACGCCATTCATGCCAATAGGACAATACTGAAAGTTTATTAAGGGATTTTTTCTCCCCTTAGTGCACAATGTTATGTAATACCATCTGTAACTGTCACTGAATATTTATTTAATGACGTACATTTTCGTATAATTTTATACTGATATTGAGTCCCTGTACATATATGATGAATGCACATGTGATGTCAAAATCATTCTAGATACAGGATGAATGCACATGTGAAAATGTCAATATCATTCCTTTATAAGCATTTTCTTTTCGTTTTTTCTGGCTTTTATTGCGGCAATGGACTGCACACAAATACCAACTCAGAGTCCAGGTGGTCCTCAAGTAGAGCAGTAATAATTACTTTTATTATTATTTCTGTTATCATTGTCGTTATTATTATTAGGAAAATCATTAGAATATTGTTGATTATTGCTATTATTGCAATTATTAGGCAAATCATCATTATAATTATCATTGTATAATCATTATCATAACTATTGTCCTAATTACTCTCATAATTACCTAACCCAACCTCAACCTAATCAACCTAGCCTAAACCTAACCTAACCTAAACCACCTTACCTAACCTAACCTAAATAATCTAACTAACCTAACTTAAACCTAACCTAACCTAAACTAAACCTATCCTGACCTAAACTAACCCCAACCCTAACCTAACCTAGGAGGGATGTGTGTATGCGTGCGTGTGTTTGTCTTTGTGTGTATGTGTCTTTGTGTGTATGTGTGTACATATATCCCCATATAAATATATATATATATATATATATATATATATATATATATATATATATACATATATATATGCATATGTATACGTGTGTGTGTGTGTGTACATATTTTCTTATTTTATGTATTCACGTATGTACATGTACTTACATGGATATTGGTAAATGGCGGATAGTAATAGTAATAATGATTCGGATAATAAAAAAAAATTCTACTGCTACAACTAATGATGATAATAATAATAATAATAACAATAATAATGACAATAATGATAATGAAAATTAAGATAACAAAAATGATAATAATGATAGTAAAACCAGTATTAATAATAAGAATAGGAATCATTATGAAGTAAGAACCTCACCATTAACAATGATATTAAAAATGATGTTAATAATGATAATGAGGATAACAGTAATTATAGTAATGACAACACTGATGATAAAAGATGTGTCAATGATAATATCAATGATAATGGAGACACAATCTCTTTTTGATATGAAATTGGTAAAAAAAAATACTTGTATGAGAGAGAGAGAGAGAGGGAGAGGTAGAGAGAGAGAGAGAGAGAGAGAGAGAGAGAGAGAGAGAGAGAGAGAGAGACATAGATAGATAGGTAGAGAGAGAGAGAGAGAGAAACATTCAGACAGACAGACACTGAGACACGCACACAAACACACACACACACACACCAAGCAGCCAAAAACAGACACTACACGACAGACGCCTCCCACGGGCTTGCTAAGTCTAGTACAAGTCCTGTTGTCTTTGTAGCCATCCAGAGCCATCTCAAGCCAACGCACTGCTCCTCCTGCAACGGTCCTTGCAACTGACGAGAACATCAAACTCACCTGCGGTTTTATGACCCTTATGGCAGGGTGTTCAGCTAACGGGAAGAGGGGCTTATAGAAAATGCTCCGTGATACCGCTGTGTAAAAGATGTAGCCAGGTGTGTGTGTGTGTGTATGCAATGTCGGTATAAAAATAGATATTTCTCTTTGTACAAGGATATTTGATCAAAGGTAAGTATGCATTACTTTTTAAAAATGGTGCCTAGATGAGCAATCCCCGATAAAGTAAATTACAGTGGGCCGACGGAGAGGTGGCCGAAAGATAGCAAGTTATTTTAGTTCGATCTTTAACCGCATATTTGTGGGCAGATGAGAAAGACGATTGCGGGAGATCGAGAAGTAAAGTTTGGTTGAATTTATGACCTCAAGCAAGTTTATTTTTGACATCTTACAATGTTTTTCTGTTCTTATAACAGACAAAAATAATTTTGACAGTGAGCACGCTCCTGATAAGAGAGATTACTGTAACCAACGAGGGAGTTGCATAGATGCTTCTCTTTGCCATATACTTGTAATATAGGCGATTTTGCGGGGTATAAAGGTTGGGGTAAATCACTAAAAAGCTAGCCAGCATTTTGTGCTGATTCGTCTTTTTCTTATATTGTCATAAAACGGGGGGACCCATCACCAATATTTACATCGGTGTTTTTATATCAGAAGGGAAGCGACTTTATAATCTATTAGGTAATTCGCCTGTTAGTTGCATAAGCAGGAGCGAAAAGGGTGAATTCATTAACATTTTTCTGTCAAAGTGGGAAACGTGTCATGCCTCTTGTCCTAACCAACCAGAACAAGCTTACCAAGAAGAGGATGGAGATGCAATTCAAGACTTATGGCATGAGCTCTGAGAAGAAATAATTCGCACTTTTACAAATTTTCGCAAGCTTGATTGTATATACAATAGAACGAGCATGTTTTGAAATGTATCGGTTGTGTGGCGGGATAATTATCTCGCAAATGTGACACATCGACATGTACAAATATGCGAGATGGTGGTTGCCACATTTATATTTATGCATTAAATTCAAGTCGATTAAAACTCGATTCAAATTTTCTTATATTGCATTATCGCCTGTTAAGAAGTGCATTTGTGTAAGGCTGAAAGCCGTTATAAAGACATTGCCTGCAACAAGAGTTTTATGATCCTTTTCGCTGAATTGTATAGTTATTGTGAAGAATCATTAGCAATATAAGAACGGCTGCTATAACATGTTAAAAGATGAGTGGAGGTCTCAAAGGCAGTAATCGACCACGAAGGTAAGTAATTTCTGTTATTCTTGTGAGGACTGTTCCTTTGTTATATTGCGCATTGGTGATAAAAGTTATCATGTATGGTTTTTGCGAGTGAATTTGTTAGATGCGTAAATGGAGTGAGAATTGGATTTTGCCAAATGCCGTTGCACTTTCATACTCGTTACCGGAATACACCCTCTCGCACTCATCGATGTCGCCCGACCCCACCCGGGACAGGCGACGTTCATGGCAACTCAGTAATAATCGCCATGAGCGATGAGGAAGATGGCGGTACCATCGAGGAGCGGAACGTGTCCTTCTGAACGCCACAGGAAGGGTTTCGGGGTTATAACCTCGTGTGATGAGCATTCAATTTCGGAGGATCACGAGAAGGGGAGAGGAAGAGGGAAAGAGAGAGGGCAATAATAGGGGAAGAGGGAGAGGGAGAGAGAGAGAGAGAAAGGAACGTAAGAGAGGAAGAGAGGATATTTGACGAAGAAGAGAGGGAGAAAACAGTATGCAAGTTGATGACCATTAAAAAGATGTATTTTAAATTCCAAAGATTTTTTTTTCTTTTTTTCTTTTTTTTTGTCAATAGATACCACGACGTGGTTATTTGCCTATTCATTTTATTGCCATTATTTTCTATGCGTAAATGCAGGCAATATCAAAATTCCTACTCACAATTTACATGTAGATTACTTTAAACTTCGGTATTTTTTCAGAATTATATGTTCTCTCTCCCTCTCCCCCCTTCCCCTCCTCTCTCTTTCTGCCTATCCCTCTCTGTAGCCTTTCTCTCTCTCTCACTCTTACTCTTACTCTCACTCTCCCTCTCCCTTTCCTACTCCCTCTCCCTCCTCCCCCTCTCTTTCCCTCTCTCTTTCTTTATCATTCTGCCTACTTATCTTCTTGCCAAGCTGTCTGCTACGTTCTCATCCTATTGCTGTCGTATATAGAGTCGCTACAGAGTAGAACTCCGTGCCGACAATTGGTAATAACAATGGTCGTTCTCTCCAGCAGTTATTGTTGCGAACTCTCCAAAACTGCAAGTTAAAAAAGTTTTCTCTTATGTGAATACACATATGAGAGAACTGTCGACAATAACTCTCGAGAGTCTGCTTTCAAGTGGACATAGACCATTAGGATTCAGTTGGTTCAAGAATTTACGTCAGGAAAGCAGTCGGTGTTGCGGCGACAAAACCCTCGCGTTATTGAAATCGGATTTCGAAGATTGAAATACAAGGATCTAATTCCAGTATTGTGATAAAGATTATATGGGTGATATATATATAAAATAGTTTGCCCTCATCACACTTGTTATTGTTATTATTATCCCTGATATTATTTTTTATCATCTTTATCATTATTAAAGTCATTACTTTCATTACTATGATTATAATTTTCATTAACGTTATTATTATCATTACTATTATTATTATTATTATTATTATTATTATTATTATTATCATCATCATCATCATTATCATTATTATTGTCGTTACTATTATTGTTATTATCATATCATTATCATTATTATTATCATTATCATTAGTGTCATTATTATTTTTATTAATATCATTATAATAATAATGATAATTATTAATATGATTATTATTATCATCATTATCATTCTCATTTTTATTATTAAAATTATCATTATCATTATTATTATTATTATTATTATTATTATTATTATTATTATTATTATTATTATTATTATTACTATTATTATCATTATTATCATTTTCAATGTCATTATTATTATCATTATTATTATTATTGATTTTATTTTCATTATCGATATTATTATTAGTATTGTCATTATTATTATTATTGTTATCATTATTATTACTATCATTATTATCATCATTTCTACTATCATTATGATCATCATTGTTATTATTATTATTGTCATTACTATTATTTATCATTATTTTCATTATCATAATCATCACCATTGTTGTTATAGTTATCATTACTACTATTACTATTATTATTACTATTACTACTACCGCTACTGTTATCATAATCCATAATACTAATACCATTATCTTTATTATCATAATTAGTGTAATTATTATCATTATCTATAATAATGCTATTATTATTATTTCATTATCATTATCATCATCATTATTATTATTATCATTTCTAATATTGTTACTATTATCAATTTCATAATTGCTATAGTTATAATCAATGTCATATATATAATGATAATAATGATCATCATTATTGTGTTCTTTTTGTTAATATTGTCATTCTAATTACTATTACCATTATTTTCATAATTATTTTCATCAGTATCACTACTATCATTATTATAATTATTAATATTATCATCATTATTAATATAATTCTAGTCATCATAATTATTTTCATAATCTTCATTATTTGTGTCATTATCACTATTTTTACTATTATTATTCGCATTACTGTTATTATTATTACTGATTCGTTATCAATAGTAAATAGATACATGTATATATATATATATATATATATATATATATAGAGAGAGAGAGAGAGAGAGAGAGAGAGAGAGAGAGAGAGAGAGAGAGAGAGAGAGAGAGAGAAAGAGAGGAATATATATATAAATATAAACATAAATGTATATATATATATATATATACATACACAAAACACACACACACACACACACACACACACACACACACACACACACACACACACACACACACACACACATATATATATATATATGTGTGTGTGTGTGTGTGTGTGTGTGTGTGTGTGTGTGTGTGTGTGTGTGTGTGTGTTGTGTGTGTGTGTGTGTGTGTGTGTGTGTGTGTGTGTGTGTGTGTGTGTGTGTGTGTGTGTGTGTGTGTGTGTGTGTGTGTGTGTGTGTGTGTGTGTGTGTGTGTGTGTGCTAATTACTATTGCTATTTTGATAATGATGTCATTATTATTTCTATTGCCATTATTAGTATGAAAATTATTGGAATGGAATTAATTATTTCTATTATTGCAGTAATTATCAAAATTATCATTATAATTATGATTTTATCATTATTAATGTCATTATAATTGTCATTATCATCATAATTATCATCATTATTGTCAATAATAAAGGAATTATCGTAAAAATCATCATAATTACCTGAGTTAATGTTAAAATCCTCATAATTACCATTAAAAAGCGAAAAAGTTTTTTTTTCGACGTTTCTCTCAAAAGGCTGTAATACGCTAGATTTTGCCGTTTTTTTCGACTTATGTGATTTTATTACTTCTGGCCTTTATTTCATTATAAATAGACAGTAATAATTATCATCATTATTATCATTACTGTCATTATTTTCATTATCATCATTATTGTCAATAATAAAGGAATTATCATGAAAATCATCATAATTACCTGAATTAATGTTAAAATCCTCATAATTACCATTAAAAAGCGAAATAGGGTTTTTTTCGACGTTTCTCTCAAAAGGCTGTAATACGCTAGATTTTGCCGTGTTTTCGACTTTTGAGATTTTATTACTTCTGGCGTTTATTTCATTATAAATGGACTGAATAATAATTATTATCATCATTATTATCATTACTGTCATTATTTTCATGATTATTATCATTATACTCATTATCATCATGATTATCATTATTATTATCATCATTACAGCAGTTATAATAATTATTATGTTAATTATCATTATAACTATTTATATGATGATAATAGCAATAATGATAATTCTAGAAATAATAATGAATAATAATGTTTATAATGACAATGATTCTGTTATTATTATTTCTATTGCCATTATTAGTATGAAATTTATTGGAATATAGTCAATTATTGCTATTATTGCAGTAATTATCAAAATGATCATTATAGTTATGATTTTATCATTATTATTGTCATTATCATTGTTATTATCATCCTAATTATCATCATTATTGTCAGTAATAAAGGAATTATCATGAAAATCATCATAATTACCTGAATTAATGTTGAAATCCTCATAATTACCATTAAAAAGCGAAAAAGGGATTTTTTTCGATATTTCTCTCCAAAGGCTGTAATACGCCAGATTTTTCAGTTTTTTCGACTTTTGAGATTTTATTACTTCTGGCCTTTATTTCATTATAAATGGACTGAATAATAATTATTATCATTATTATCATTACTGTCATTATTTTCATGATTATTATCATTATAGTCATTATCATCATGATTATCCTTATTATCATCATTACTGCAGTTATAATAATTATTATGCTAATTATTATTGCTATTTTTATCATTATAACTATTTATATAATGATAATAGCAATAATGATAATTTTAGAAATAATAATGACAATAATGATAATTATAATGACAATGATAATGATGTTATTATTTCTATTGCCATTATTAGTATGAAAATTATTGGAATAAAGGAACTTATCGCTATTATTGCAGTAATTATCAAATTTATCATTGTAATTATGATTTTATCATTATTATTCACTATCATTGTCATTATCATCATAATTATCATCATTATTGTCAATAATAAAGAATTATCATGAAAATCATCATAATTACCTGAATTAATGTTTAAATCCTCATAATTACCATTAAAAAGCAAAAAAGTTTTTTTTTCGACGTTTCTCTCAAAAGGCTACATTTTGCCGTTTTTTCGACTTGTTGAATTTTATTACTTCTGGCCTTTATTTCACTATAAATAGACTGAATAATAATTATCATCATTATTATCATTACTGTCATTATTTTCAAGATTATTATCATTACTGTCATTATTTTCATTATTATTATCATTACTGTCATTATTTTCATTATTATTATCATCATTATTGTAGTTATAATAATTATTATGGGAATTGTTATTGCTATTTTTATCATTATACCTATATATATAATGATAATAGCAATAATGATAATTTTAGAAATAATGACAATAATGATAATTATAATGATAAGGATAATGATATTATTATTTCTATTCCCATTATTAGTATGAAAATTACTGGAATAGAGTTAGTTATTGCTATTATTGCAGTAATTATTAAAATTATCATTATAATTATGATTGGTTATCATTATCATTGTCATTATCATCATAATTATCATCATAATTATCATCATTATTGTCAATAATCAAGGAATTATCATGAAAATCATCTTAAATACCTGAATTAATGTTAAAATCCTCGTAATTACCATTAAAAAGCGAAAAGGTTTTCGACGTTTCTCTCAAAAGGCTGTATACGCTAGATTTTGCCTTTTTTCGACTTTTAGGAATTTATTACTTCTGGCCTTTATTTCATTATCAATGGACTGAATAATGATTATAATCATCATTATTATCATTACTTTCATTATTTTCATGATTATTATCATTATAGTCATTACCATCATGATTATCATTATTATTATCATAATTGATGCAGTTATGATAATTATTATGCTAATTATTATTGATATTTTTATCATTATAACTGTTTATATAATGATAATAGCAATAAAGATAATTTCAGAAATAATAATGACAATAATAATAATTATAATGGCAATGATAATGATGTTATCATTATTTCTATTGCCATTATTAGTATGAAAATTATTGGAATATAGTTAGTTATTGCTATTATTGCAGTATTTATCAAAATTATCACATAATTGTGATTTTATCATTTTTATTGTCATTATCATCATAATTATCATCATTATTGTCAATAATCAAGGAATTATCATGAAAATCATCATAATTACCTGAATTAATGTTAGAATCCTCATAATTACCATTAAAAAGTGAAAAGGGGGGGTTTTCGACGTTTCTCTGAAAAGGCTGTA
>NC_091575.1:4062876-4095376 GCF_042767895.1 Penaeus vannamei | reverse complement strand
ATAGATATTATAACTGTAATGATGATAATAATAAGGATAATAATGATAACGACAATGACTGTAATGATACTAATCACAAAAATAATGACAATAATGATAATAATGCTGATAATAATTATCATAGTGTCCATTTATAATGAAGTAAAAGCGAGAAGTAGTAAAATCCCAAAAGTCGAAAAAACGGCAAAGTCTAGTGTTTGAGAAAAACGTCGAAAAAAAGGTTTTTTGCTTTAAAATGATAATTATGATGATTTTAACATTAATTGAGGTGATTATGATGATTTGCATGATAATTCCTTTATTATTAACAATAATGATAATCATGATGATAATGGCAATAATAATGATAAAATGATAATTATAATGATAGTTTTGATAATTACTGCAATAATAGCAATGATTAACTCTATTCTAATAATTTTCATACTAATAATGACAATAGAAATAATAATATCATTATCATTGTCATTATAATTATTATTATTGTCATTATCATTTTTAAATTATCATTATTGTTATTATCATTATGAAAATAGTTATAATGATGAAAATGACAATGATAATTAGAATAATAATTACAACTGCAATAATAATAATTATTATAATGATAAAGATAATGACTATAAAGATAATCATAAAATAAATGATACTAATGATGATAATAATAATCATTGAGTCCATTTATAATGAAATAAAGGCGAAAAGTAGTAAAATCCCCAAAGTCGAAAAAACGGCAAAATCTAGCATATTACAGCCTTTTGAGAAAAACGTCGAAATGATAATTATAACGATTTTAACATTAATTCAGGTAATCAGGATGATTTTCCTGATAATTCCTTTATCATTAACAATAATGATGATAGATGATAATCATGATGAAAATGATAATGATAATAATGATAATAATGTTAAAATTATAAATAAAATGATAGATTTAATAATTACTACAATAATAGCAATGATTAACTATTCTTTTAATTATCATACTAATAATGACAATAGAAATAATAACAATATCATTATCATTGTCATTATAATTATTATTATTGTCATTCTTAATTCTGAAATTATCATTATTGTTATTATCATTATAAAAATAGTTATAATGATGAAAATGACAATAAAATTTAGCATAATAATTATTATAACAGCAATATTGATAATATTGATAATGATGACGATAATGACTATAATGATAATCATAAAAATAATGACAATAATAATAATTATTATGAAATAAAGGCGGAAAGTATATATATATATATATATATATATATATATATATATATATATATATATATATATATATATATATATATATATATATATATATATATATACATATATAAATAAATAAATAAATAAATATATATATATATATATATATATATATATATATATATATATATATATATATATATATATATATATATATATATATATATATATATATATATATATATATATATATATGTATGTATATGTATATATATACCTATATACATATATATATATATATATATATATATATATATATATATATATATATATATATACATATATATATATATATATATATATATATATATATATATATATATATATATATATATATATATATATATATATATATATATATATATATATATATATATATACAAACATTATTTCAGGTAATTATGATGATTTTCATGATAATTCCTTTATTATTAACAATAATGATAATAATTAAGATGATGATGACTAATAATAATGATAATAAAATGATAATTATAATGGCAATTTTGATAAATACTGCAATAATGGCAATAATTAACTCTATTCTAATATTTTTCATACTAATAATGCCAATAGAAATAATAATGATATCATTATTATTGTTATTATAATGAGTATTATTGTCATTATTATTTCTAAAATTATCATTTTTGTTATTATCATTATAAAAAAGTTATAATGATGAAAATGACAGTAATAATTAGCATAATAATCATTATAACTGCAATAATGATAATGGTAATAATGATAATAACTAAATAAATGCTAAAACTAATAAAATCCCAAAAGTCGAAAAATCGGCAAAATCTAGCGTATTACAGCCTATTCAGAGAAAGGGCGAAGAACCTCCTTTTTCGCTTTCAAATGATAATTATGATCCTCTTAACATTAATTCAGGTAATAATGATGATTTTCATGATAACTCATTTATTATTAACAATAATGATGATAATTATTATGATAATGACAATTATCATAATGATAATAATAAAATGATAATTATAATGGTAATTTTGATAATCACTGCAATAGTAGCAATAATTAACTCTATTCTAATAATTTTCATACAACGAATGACAATAGAAAAAATAATAATATCATTATTATTGTTATTATAATGAGTACTATTGTCATTATTATTTCTAAAATTATCATTTTGTTATCATTATAAAAATAGTTATAATGATGAAAATGACAGTAATAATTAGCATAATAATCATTATAACTACAATAATGATAATGATGATAATGATAATCATGACGATAATGACTATAATGATGATAATCATAAGAATAATGACAATAATGATAATAATAATCATAGAGTCCATTTATAATGAAATATAGGCTAAACCTAATAAAAATCCCAAAAGTCGAAAAAATGGCAAAATCTAGCGTATTACAGCCTTTTGAGAGAAAAGTCGAGAAATGCCTTTCTCGCTTTCAAATGGTAATTATGAGGATTTTAACATTAATTCAGGTACTTATGATGATTTTCATGACAATTCCTTTATTATTAACAATGATGATAATTATGATGATAATGACAATAATAAAAATGATAATAATAAAATGATAATCATAATGATATTTTTTTTATAATTTCTGCAACAATAGCAATAATCAACTCTATTTTGATTATTTTATTTTTTTAATTATTTTTAATTATCTAAAATTATCATTACTGTTATTATCATTATAAAAATAGTTATAATGATAAAAATGACTAATAACTGCAATAATGATAATGATAATAATGATAATCATGACGATAATGACTATAATGATGATAATCATAAGAATAATGACAATATTGATGATAATAGTAATCATAGAGTTCATTTATAATAAAATAAAGGCTAAAACTAACCCAGAAGTCGAAAAAACGGCAAAATTTAACTTATTACAGCCTTTTGAGAGGAAAATCGAAAAAAAAGGTTATTATGATGATTTTAACATTAATTCAGGTAATTATGATGCTTTTCATAATTCCTTTATCATTAACAATAATGATAATTATTATTATAATGACAATGATAATAATGATAATATTAATAATAAAATAATAATTATAATGATAATTTTGATAATTACTGCAATAATAGCAATAATTAACTCTATTCTAATATTTTTCATGCTAATAATGACAATATATATAATAGTAATATCATTATTATTGTTATTATAATGAGTATTATTATCATTATAATTTCTAAAATTATCATTATTGTTATTATGATTATAAAAATAGTTATAATGATGAAAATTACATTAATAATTAGCATAATAATCATTATAATTGCAATAATGATAATGATAATTATGATAATCATGACGATAATGACTATATTGATGATAATCATAAGAATAATGACAATAATCATGATACTCATAAGAATAATGACAATAATGATAATAATAATCATGGAGTCCATTTATAATGAAATAAAGGCTAAAACTAATAAAATCCCAAAAGTCGAAAAAACGGCAAGATCTAGTGTATTGAGCCTTTTGAGAAAAAGGTCGAAAAAAAAACTTTTTCGCTTTTAAAAGATAATTATGATGATTTTAACATTAATTCAGGTAATTATGATGATTTTCATGATAATTTCTTTATTATTAACCATAATGATGATAATTATGATGATAATGTCAATAATAATAATGATAATAATAAAATGATAATTATAATGGAAATTTTCATAATTACTGCAATAATAACAATAATTAATTCTATTCCTATAATTTTCATACTAATAATGACAATACAAATAATATCATTATTATTTTCATTATAATGAGTATTATTGTCATTATTATTTCTAAAATTATCATTATTGTTATTATCATTATAAAAATAGATATAATGATGAAAATGACAGTAATAATTAGCATTATTATCATTATCACTGCAATAATGATAATGATAATAATGGTAATCATGACGATAATGGCTATATTGATGATAATCATAAGAATAATGACAATAATGATGATAATGAAAATTAAATTAATCATAGAGTCCATTTATAATGAAATAAAGGCTAAAACTAATAAAATCCGTAAATCCGAAAAAACGGCAAAATCTAGCCTTTTGAGAGGAAGGTCGAAAAAACCTTTTTCGCTTTTAAATGATAATTATGATGATTTTAGCATTAATTCAGTTAATTATGATGATTTCCATGATAATTCCTTGATCATTAACAATAATGATGATAATTATGATGATAATGACAATAATAATAATGATAATAATAAAATGATAATTATAATGATGTTTTTGATAATTACTGCAATAATAGCAATAATTAACTAATAATGCCAATAGAAATCATAATAATATCATTATTATTGTTATTATAATGAGTATTATCATTATTGTTAATATCATTATAAAAATAGTTATAATGATGAAAATGACAGTAATAATTAACAAAATAATCATTATAACTGCAATAATGATGATAATAATGATAATCATGACGATAATGACTATAATGATAATCTTAGTAATAATGACAATAAAGATGATAATGATAATAATAAGCATAGAGTCCATTTATAATAAAATCCCAAAAGTCGAATAAAACGGCAAAATCTAGCGTATTATAGCCTTTTGAGAGAAAGGTAAAAATCGCTTTTAAATGATATTTATGATGATTTTAACATTAATTCAGGTAATGATGATTTTCATGATAATTCCATTATTATTTACAATAATGATGATAATTATGATGATAATGACAATAATAATGATAATATAATGATAATGATGATGATATTTTTTTTATAATTTCTACAATAATAAGAATAATGAACTCTATTCTAATAATGTTCATACTAATAATGACAAAATAAAAAATAATATCGTTATTATTGTTATTATAATGAGTATTATTGTCATTATCATTTCTAAAATTATCGTTATTGTTATTTTCATTATAAAAATAGTTATAATGATGAATAATGACAATAATGATGATAATCATAAGAATGAAGTTACCGACCTTGACTTTGCTGATGATGTTGCTATTCTATCTGAGTCTTTGGAATCCTTAGTGGTGGCTCTTGATGCATTTAGCAATGAAGCGAATACCTTGGGTCTTGAGGTCTCCTGGACCAAGACCAAGATCCAGGACTTTGGGGACTTGCTAGGAGTGATTTTGGGGACTTGCTAGGAGAACCTGTTCAGTCGGTACGTGCTTGCAGCAAGAATATCAAAGTCACAGAGAGCTTTACAAACCTTAATAGTGTAGTTCATAACTCTGGGCTGCAGACCAGGAACTCAGTAGACAGATTGGCCTGGCAGCAGGGGTCATGGACTCTCTTGACAGAGTATATGGAGATGCCGGTACCTGTGCAGGACTACGCTATGCGTCTTCAAGGCCCTGATAACTCCAGTTTTGTTATATGGTAGTGAAATCTAGACATTATCCTGCACCTTGTTGTCACGTCTTGATGCCTTTTGCAATAGATCCTTGTGCTGGATCATGGGGTACTGTTGGTGGGACCACGTGTCAAACCAACGGTTGCACCATCAGACTGGCAAAGGAACTATTACCTGCACAATCCGTGATCGCCAACTCAGGCTATATGGCTACCGGGCTGACTTCCCTCAGGATGATCCTGCCCACCAGGTTGTCTCTGTTCGAGGCAACCCTAGGTGGAGGAGACCTGTGGGACGATATCATTGTAATTATGATTTTATCATTATCATTCACTACCATTCTCATTATCATCATAATTATCATCATTATTGTCAGTAATAAAGAATTATCATGAAAATCATCATAATTACCTGAATTAATGTTAAATTCCTCATAATTACCATTAAAAAGCAAAAAAGGTTTTTTTGTCGACGTTTTTCTCAAAAGGCTACATTTTGCCGTTTTTTCGCCCAGTTGAATTTTATTACTTCTGGCCTTTATTTCACTATAAATAGACTGAATAATAATTATCATCATTATCATTACTGTCATTGTTTTAATGATTATTATCATTATAGTCATTACCATCATGATTATCCTTATTATTATCATCATTATTGTAGTTATAATAATTATTATGGGAATTGTTATTGCTATTTTTAGCATTATGCCTATTTATATAATGATAATGGCAATAATGATAATTTTAGAAATGATGACAATAATGATAATCATAATGACAATGATAATGATATTATTATTTCTATTCCCATTATTTGTATGAAAATTACTGGAATAGAGTTAGTTATTGCTATTATTGCAGTAATTATCAAAATTATCATTATAATTATGATTGGTTATCATTATCATTGTCATTATCATCATAATTATCATCATTATTGTCAAACATCAAGGAATTATCATGAAAATCATCATAATTACTTGAATTAATGTTAAAATCCCCGTAATTACCATTAAAAAGCAAAAAGGATTTTTTCGACGTTTCTCTCTCGACTTTTAGGATTTTATTATTTCTGGCCTTTATTTCATCATCAATGGACTGAATAATAATTATAATCATTATTATCATTACTTTCATTATTTTCATGATTATTATCATTATAGTCATTACCATCATGATTATCACTATTATCATAATTGATGCAGTAATGTTAATTATTATTGATATTTTTATCATTATAATTATTTATATAATGAAAATAGCAATAAAGATAATTTCAGGAATAGTAATGACAATAATAATAATTATAATGGCAATGATAATGATGTTATCATTATTTCTATTGCCATTATTAGTATGAAAATTGTTGGAATATAGTTAGTTATTGCTATTATTGCAGTATTTATCAAAATTATCATATAATTATGATTTTATCATTTTTATTGTCATTATCATTGGCATTATCATCATAATTATCATCATTATTGTCAATGATAAAGGAATTATCATGAAAATCATCATAATTACCTGAATTAATGTTAGAATCCTCATAATTACAATTAAAAAGTGAAAAGGGGGGGTTTTCGACATTTCTCTGAAAAGGCTGTAATACGCTAGATTTTGCCGTTTTTTCGACTTTTGGGATTTCATTACTTCTGTCCTTTATTTCATTATAAATGGACTGAATAATATTTATTATCATCATCATTATCATTACTGTCATTATTTTCATGATTATTATCATTATAGTCATCAACATGATTATCATTATTATTATCATACTATTGCAGTTATAATAATTATTATGCTAATTATTATTGCTATTTTTATTATTATAACTATCTATATAATGATAATACCAATAATGATAATTTTAGAAATAATGACAATAATAATGTTTATAATGACAATGATAATGATATTATTTCTATTGCCATTATTAGTATGAAATTATTGGAATAGAGTTAATTATTGCTATTATTGCAGAAATTATCAAAATTATCATTATAATTATGATTTTATCATTATTATTGTAATTGTCATTGTCATTATCATCATTATTGTCAATAATCAAGGAATTATCATGAAAATCATCATAATTACCTGAATTAATGTTAAAATCATCATAATTACGATTAAAAAACGAAAAAGGTTCGCTAGATTTTGCCGTTTTTTCGACTTTTGAGATTTTATTACTTGTGGCCTTTATTTCATTATAAATGGACTGAATAATAATTTTTATCATCATTATTGCAGTTATAATAATTATTATGCTAATTATTATTGTCATTTTCAGCATTATAACTATTTTTATAATGATAATAACAATAATGATAATTTTAGAAATAATGACAATAATAGTAATTATAATGACAATGATAATGATATTATTATTTCTATTGTCATTATTAGTATGAAAATTATTTATCAAAACTATCATTATAATTATCATTTTATCATTAATATCATTATTATTGTCATTATCATGATTATCATTATTATTGTTAATAATAAAGGAATTATCATGAAAATCATCATAATTACCTGAATTAATGTTAAAATCATCATAATTATCATTTATAAGCGAAAAAGTTTTTTTCGACGTTTTTCTCAAAAGGCTAGATTTTGCCGCTTTTCGACTTTAGGGATTTTATTACTTTTCGCCTTTATTTCATTATAAATGGACTCTTTGATCATTATTATCATCAATATTATCATTATTGTCATTATTTTTATGATTATTATCATTATAGTCATTATCGTCATCATTATCATTATTTTTATTATCCTTATTTCAGTTATGATAATTATTATGCTCTTTATTATTGCCATTTTCATCATTATAACTATTTTTATAATGATAATAACAATAGTGATAATTTTAGAAATAATAATGACAATAATAATAATTGTAATGACAATGATAATGATATTATTATTTCTATTGTCATTATTAGTATAAAAATGATTAGAATGGAGGTACTTATTGGTATTATTTCAGTAATTATGAATACTATCAGTATAATTATTATTTTTTCATGATAATCATCATTATTGTTAATAATAGAGGAATTATCATGAAAATAATCATAATTACCCGAATTACTTTTGAAATCATCATAATTATCATTTATAAGCGATAAAGGGGGCTTTTCGACATTTCTCTCATAAGGCTGTAATACGCTAGATTTTGCCGTTTTTTCGTCTTTTGGGATTTTCCTACTTTTTGCCTTTATTTCATTATAAATGGACTCTATTCTTATTATTATCATTATTAGTATCATTATTTTTATGGTTATTATCATTATTGTCTTTATCGTCGTCCTTATCATTATTGTTATTATTATCGTTATTGCAGTTATAATAATTATTATGCTAATAATTATTGTCCTTTTCATCATTATAAAAAACGGCAAAATCTAGCGTATTACAGCCTTTCTAGAGAAACGTCGTAAAAAAACCTTTTTCGCTTTTTAATGGTAATTATGAGGATTATAACATTAATCCAGGTAATTATGACGATTTTCATTATAATTCCTTTATTATTGACAATAATAATCATAATTATGATGATAATGATAATGATAATGGGAATAATAAGGATAAAATCATAATTATAATGATAATTTTGATAATTACTGCAATTATTAACTCTATTCCAATAATTTTCATAGTAATAATGGCAATAAAAATAATATCATTATATTTGTCATTAAAATTATTATTAATGACATTATTATTTCTAAAATTATCATCATTGCTATTATCATTATATAAATAGTTATAATGATAAAAATAGCAATGATAATTAACATAATAATTATTATAACTGCAATAATGGTGATAACAATAATGATAATCATGATGATAATGACTATAATGATAATAATCATGAAAATAATGACAGTAATGATAATGATAATAATTATTGTTCAGTCCTTTTATAATGAAAAAAGGCCAGAAGTAATGAAATCCCAAAAGTCGAAAAAACGGGAAAATCTAGCGTATTACAGCCTTTTGAGAGAAGCGTCGAAAAAAAAACTTTTTTGCTTTTAAATGGTGATTATGATGATTTTCATGATAATTCCTTGATTATTGACAATAAGGATGATAATTATGATGATAATGACAATGATAATGACAATAAGGATACTATCCTAATAATAATTTTGATAATTACTGCAATAATAGCAATAATTAACTGTATTCCAATAATTTTCATACTAATAATGGCAATAGAAATAATATCA
The DNA here is from genome assembly GCF_042767895.1 of Penaeus vannamei. Taxonomy (NCBI): domain Eukaryota; kingdom Metazoa; phylum Arthropoda; class Malacostraca; order Decapoda; family Penaeidae; genus Penaeus; species Penaeus vannamei. The sequence continues at coordinate 4,085,459 of NC_091575.1, read as the reverse complement.
TTATCATTGTCATTATAATTCTTAGTATTGTCATTATTATTTCTAAAATTATAATTATTGCTATTATCATTATATAAATAGTTATAATGATAAAAATAGCAATAATAATTAGCATAATAATTATTATAACTGCAATAATGATGATATTAATAATGATATTCCTGATGATAATGACTATAATGATAATAATCGTGAAAATAATGACAGTAATGGTAATAATGATGATAATAATTATTATTCAGTCCATTTATAATGAACTAAAAGCCAAAAGTAATAAAATCCCAAAAGTCGAGAAATATGGCCAAATCTAGAGTATTACAGTTGAAAACCACCTTTTTCGCTTTTTAATGGTAATTATGAGGATTTTAACATTAATTCAGGTAATTATGATGATTTTCATGATAATTCCTTAATTATTGACAATAAGGATGATAAATATAATGATAATGACAATGATAATGACAATAATAATGATAAAATCATAATTATAATGATAATTTTGATAATCACTTCAAAAATAGCAATAATCCACTCTATTCTAATAATTTTCATACTAATAATGGCAATAGAAATAATAATAACATCATTATCATTGTCATTATAATTATTATTATTGTCATTATTATTTCTAAAATTATCATTATTGGTATTATCATTGAATAAATAGTTATAATGATAAAAATAGCAATAATAATTAGCATAATAATTATTATAACTGCAATATTGATGATAATAATAATGATGATTATGATGATAATGACTATAATGATAATAATCATGAAAATAATGACAGTAATGATAATAATGATGATAATAATTATTATTCAATCCTTTTATAATGAAATAAAGGCCAGAAGTAAAAAAATCGCATAAGTCTAAAAACCAGCAAAATCTATCCTTTTGAGAGAAACGTCGAAAAAAACTGTATCGCTTTTTAATGGTAATTATGAGGGTTTTAACATTATTTCAGGTAATTATGATGATTTTCATGATAATTCTTTTATTATTGACAATCATGAAGAAAATTATGATTATAATGACAATGATAATGACAATGATAATGATAAAATCATAATTGTAATGATAATTTTCATAATTACTTCAATAAGTAACTCTATTCCAATAATGTTCATACTAATAATGGCAATAGAAATAATATCATTATAATTGTCATTATGATGATTATTATTGCCATTATTATTTCTAAAATATTATTATTCATATTATCATTATATAAATAGTTATTATGATAAAGATAGCAATAATAATTAGCATAGTAATTATTATAAATGCAATAAGGATAATCCTAATCATGATGATAATGACTATAATAATAATAATCATGAAAATAATGAAAGTATTGATAATGGTGATGATAATTGTTATTCATTCCATTCATAATGAAATAAAGGCCAGAAGTAATAAAACCCCAAAAGTTAAAAAAAAAAAAAAAAAACGGCAAAATTTAGCGTATTACAACCTTTTCAGAGAAACGTCGAAAAAAACTTTTTCGGTTTGTAATGGTAATTATGAGGATTTTAACATTAATTCAGGTAATTATGATGATTTCCTTATTAAATCCTTTATTATTGACATTAACGATGATAATTATGATGATAATAACAATGATAATGACAATAATAATGATAAAATCATAATTATAATGATAATTTTGATAATTACTGCATCAATTAACTTTATTCCAATAATTTTCTACTAATAATGGCAATAGGAATAATAATATTATCATTGTCATTATAATTATTATTATTGTCATTATTATTTCTAAAATTATCATTTTTGGTATTATCATTATATAAATAGTTATAATGATAAAAATAGCAATAAGAATTAGCATAATAATTATTAAACTGCAATATTGATGATAATAATAATGATAATCATGATAATAATGACTATAATGATAATAATCATGAAAATAATGACAGTAATGATAATAATGATGATAATAATTATTATTTAGTCCATTTATAATGAAATAAAGGCCGGAAGTAATAAAATCCCAAAAGTAAAAAACGGCAAAATCTATCCTTTTGAGAGAAACGTCGAAAAAAAACTGTATCGCTTTTTAATGGTAATTATGAGGGTTTTAACATAAATTCAGGTACTTATGATGATTTTCATAATAATTCTTTTATTATTGATAATAATAAAAATTATGATGATAATGACCATGATAATAACAATAATAATATTCCAATAATGTTCATACTAATAATGGCAATAGAAATAATAATATTATAATTGTCATTATGATAATTATTATTGTCATTATTTCTAAAATTATTATTATTGCTATTATCATTATATAAATAGTTATTATGATAAAGATAGCAATAATAATTAGTATAATAATTATTATAACTGCAATAATGATGATAATAATGGTAATCATGATGATAATTACTATAATGATAATAATCATGAAAATAATGACAGTAATGATAATAATGATAATAATTATCGTTCAGTCCATTTATAATGAAATAAAGGCCAGTAGTAATAAAATCCTGCAATCTAGCGCCATGGATTTTACCTAACTACTCATACCTGAGTAAGTATAGCGAGATTTTACACACAATCCCCGTGAGCATTCGGGACTTATGGAGAGCAGATCAAACCCCAAATCAGATAACCTGAGGTATATTAATGAAAGATGGAAACAATGCACTACCGCATTTTTTCATGAATATATAAACCTCTCTGTTCGGGGATCGATCCCGCGCCGCCAGATCGTGAGGCGACAGCTCTATCCATTACTCCACCACTCAACAAAAGGATTGTGCAACCAGGTGCAATCTAGCGCCATGGATTTTACCTAACTACTCATACCTGAGTAAGTATAGCGAGATTTTACACACAATCCCCGTGAGCATTCGGGACTTATGAGTAGTTAGGTAAAATCCATGGCGCTAGACACAAGGATTTGCAATATTTTCATGTGGTACTTATAAAAGTGACATATGTTTTCAAAATCTGCTATTAGGGTGTTAAAATAGTCACCGGAAAATATTCCCCAAGAAAAAAGTAAGGTCAACTTTTCAAAAATGGTACCTGTCCGACTGGAGAAAAGTTATTCTTTCGACAAATATTATACGTTGTAAAACTCTATTAGAGCATCATTAATAGGTAAATGATAGATAATTATATCAAGTACAAATATTCTGTCCATGATTTGTCATGTAAAATGTAAACATAATAAAAAGGAATAAGATCGCGATTATTAGGTCCTTCACATTTTTACGCATAGCACACATATTTTCGGTCCGATTTTAAAGTATTATAACTCATTTTGTAGCTGAATAATAGTTATATTACATGCGGCCATAAGGATTTGCAATATTTTCATGTGGTTCTTGTAAAAGTGACCTATGTTTCAAAATCTCCTATTAGGGTGTTAAAGTAGTCACATTTCGGAAAATATTCACCAAGAAAAAAGTAAGGTCAACTTTTCACAATTTTTTACGTATAGCACACGTATTTTCGGTTCCATTTTAAAGTATTATGGTTCATTTTGTAGCTGAATAATAGTTCTATTACATGCTGCCATAAGGATTTGCAATATTTTCATGTGGTTCTTGTAAAAGTGACATATGTTTTCAAAATCTATTAGGGTGTTAAAATAGTCACTTTCGGAAAATATTCCCCAAGAAAAAATAAGGTCAACTTTTCAAAAATGGCCAATAAATGGGTGGTACACGGGGCCTTACACCCTTGACTAGAGAATAAATAGAAGGCAGGAAAGGTTAGGTAAGGTGTTTTGGTTTGCATGATAATCCTGGTTTTAGGACTTATTATACTGAGGGTGCATTGCTCTCTGGGTAGTTTTGCCACATGTCCTGGATCATCACCAAAATTTTATTGAATATTAATTAGGCTAAGACAAAGCTCAGGTAAAAATGTTATTCAAACCTGTTCATAACTTTTAGAGTAAAAAAAAAAAAAAAAAATCCTGGATCCAAACCATGGTCCACATCAACACCAAACTGCAATAAGCGTCTAAGTTAGGTTAACACTCACCTTTGGTTAAAATCTCGTTGAAATGTGTTCATAACTTTTAGAAATATTAGAAAACACAAAGAAAAAAAAACAAACAATTAACAAACAAACAAACGGAAGTAACAATATAAATAAACAAAAGGGCATGGGGTACACGAAAATGATATATATGTGCTCATATACCTTATATACATACTTTCACATTGCCCATGTAATTGTTTTTCGTCTTTCCAGTAATTCAGTAATAGGTAAATGATAGATAATTATATCAAGTACAAGTATTCTGTACATGATTTGTCATGTAAAATGTAAACTTAATAAAAAGGAATAAGATCGCGATTATTAGGTCCTTCACATTTTTACGCATAGCATACGTATTTTCGGTCCGATTTTAAAGTATTATGGCTCATTTTGTAGCTGAATAATAGTTATATTACATGCGGCCATAAGGATTTGCAATATATTCATGTGGTTCTTGTAAAAAGTGACATATGTTTCAAAATCTCCTATTAGGGTGTTAAAATAGTCACCTTTCGGAAAATATTCACCAAGAAAAAAGTAAGGTCAACTTTTCACAAATTTTTCTATTACATGCTGCCATAAGGATTTGCAATATTTTCATGTGGTTCTTGTAAAAGTGACATGTTTTCAAAATCTATTAGGGTGTTAAAATAGTCACCTTCGGAAAATATTCCCCAAGAAAAAAGTAAGGTCAACTTTTCAAAAATGGTAACCCGTCCGACTGGAATAAAAGTTCTTTCGACAAATATTATACGTTGTAAAACCCTATTAGAGCAGCAATAATAGGTAAATGATAGATAATTATATCAAGTACAAGTATTCTGTACATAATTTGTCATGTAAATTGTAAACATAATAAAGAGGAATAAGATCGCGATTATGAGGTCCTTCACATTTTTACGCATAGCACACTTATTTTCGGTCCGATTTTAGAGTATTATGGTTCATGTTGTAGCTGAATAATAGTTATATTACATGCGGCCATAAGGATTTGCAATATATTAATGTGGTTCTTGTAAAAGTGACATATGTTTCAAAATCTCCTATTAGGATGTGAAAGTAGTCACCTTTCGGAAAATATTCACCAAGAAAAAAGTAAGGTCAACTTTTCACAAATTTTTACGCATAGCACACGTATTTCCGGTCCGATTTTAAAGTATTATGGCTCATTTTGTAGCTGAATAATAGTTCTATTACATGCTGCCATAAGGATTTGCAATATTTTCATATGGTTCTTGTAAAAGTGACATATGTTTTCAAAATCTCCTATTAGGGTGTTAAAAGTCACCTTCGGAAAATATTCCCCAAGAAAAAAAGTAAGGTCAATTTTTCAAAAATGGTACCCGTCCGACTGGAGAAAGTTATTCTTTCGATAAATATACATTGTAAAACCTTATTAGGGCATCAATAATAGGTATATGATAGATAATTATATCAAGTACAAGTATTCTGTACATGATTTGTCATGTAAAATGTAAACATAATAAAAAGGAATAAGATCGCGATTATTAGGTCCTACACATTTTTCCGCATAGCACACGTATTTTCTTTCCGATTTTAAAGTATTATGGCTCATTTTGTAGCTGAATAATAGTTATATTACATGCGGCCATAAGGATTTGCAATATATTCATGTGGTTCTTGTAAAAGTGACATATGTTTCAAAATCTCCTATTAGGGTGTGAAAGTAGTCACCTTTCGGAAAATATTCACCAAGAAAAAAGTAAGGTCAACTTTTCACAATTTTTTACGCATAGCACACGTATTTTCGGTCCGATTTTAAAGTATTATGGCTCATTTTGTAGCTGAATAATAGTTCTATTACATGCTGCCATAAGGATTTGCAATATATTCATGTGGTTCTTGTAAAAGTAACATATGTTTTCAAAATCTCCTATCAGGGTGTTAAAATAGTCACCTTCGGAAAATATTCCCCAAGAAAAAAGTAAGGTCAACTTTTCAAAAATGGTACCCGTCCGACTGGAGAAAAGTTATTCTTTCGACAAATATTTTACGTTGTAAAACCCTATTAGAGCATCAATAATAGGTACATGATTGATAATTATATCAAGTACAAGTATTCTGTACAGGATTTGTCATGTAAAATGTAAACATAATAAAAAGGAATAAGATCGCGATTATTAGGTCCTTCACATTTTTACGCATAGCACACATATTTTCGGTCCGATTTTAAAGTATTATGACTCATGTTGTAGCTGAATAATAGTTATATTACATGCGGCCATAAGGATTTACAATATATTAATGTGGTTCTTGTAAAAGTGACATATGTTTCAAAATCTCCTATTAGGGTGTTAAAGTAGTCACATTTCGGAAAATATTCACCAAGAAAAAAGTAAGGTCAACTTTTCATAAATTTTTACGTATAGCACACGTATTTTCGGTCCGATTTTAAAGTATTATGGCTCATTTTGTAGCTGAATAATAGTTCTATTACATGCTGCCATAAGGATTTGCAATATTTTCATGTGGTTCTTGTAAAAGTGACATGTTTTCAAAATCTATTAGGGTGTTAAAATAGTCACTTTCGGAAAATATTCCCCAAGAAAAAATAAGGTCAACTTTTCAAAAATGGCCAATAAATGGGTGGTACACGGGGCCTTACACCCTTGACTAGAGAATAAATAGAAGGCAGGAAAGGTTAGGTAAGGTGTTTTGGTTTGCATGATAATCCTGGTTTTAGGACTTATTATATTGAGGGTGCATTGCTCTCTGGGTAGTTTTGCCACATGTCCTGGATCACCAAAATTTTATTGAATATTAATTAGGCTAAGACAAACCTCAGGTAAAAATGTTATTCAAATCTGTTCATAACTTTTCGAGTAAAAAAAGAAAAAAAAATCCTGGATCCAAACCATGGGCCACATCAACACCAAACTGCAATAAGCGTCTAAGTTAGGTTAACACTCACCTTTGGTTGAAATCTCGTTGAAATGAGTTCATAACTTTTAGAAATATTATAAAACACAAGGAAAAAACAAATAAACAATTAACAAACAAACAAACGGATGTAACAATATAAATAAACAAAAGGGCATGGGGTACACGAAAATGATATATATGTGCTCATATACCTTATATACATACTTTCACATCGCCCATGTAATTGTTTTTCGTCTTTCCACGGGGTCTGAGTGAAATATGGCTACGTGACCCCGTAGTTATTCCGTAGATTTAAAAAGACGATTTTCATGGTCCAGGACGGCCCGGCCGCGCGGGGAAAAGTATGCGTTTGGTACCCGTCCGACTGGAGAAAAGTTATTCTTTCAACAAATATTATACGTTGTAAAACCCTATTACAGCATCAGTAATAGGTAAATGATAGATAATTATACCAAGTATAAGTATTTTGTACATGATTTGTCATGTAAAATGTAAACTTACTAAAAAGGAATAATATCGCGATTATTAGGTCCTTCACATTTTTACGCATAGCATACGTATTTCCGGTCCGATTTTAAAGTATTATGGCTCATTTTGTAGCTGAATAATAGTTATATTACATGCGGCCATAAGGATTTGCAATATATTCATGTGGTTCTTGTAAAAGTGACATATGTTTCAAAATCTCCTATTAAGGTGTTAAAATAGTCACCTTTCTCAAAATATTCACCAAGAAAAAAGTAAGGTCAACTTTTCACAAATTTTTACGCATAGCACACGTATTTTCGGTCCGATTTTAAAGTATTATGGCTCATTTTGTAGCTGAATAATAGTTCTATTACATGCTGCCATAAGAATTTGCAATATTTTCATGTGGTTCTTGTAAAAGTGACATGTTTTCAAAATCTATTAGGGTGTTAAAATAGTCACCTTCGGAAAATATTCCCCAAGAAAAAAGTAAGGTCAACTTTTCAAAAATGGTAATCCTCCGACTGGAGAGAAGTTATTCTTTCGACAAATATTATACGTTGTAAAACCCTATTAGAGCATCAATAATAATATAATTATATCAAGTACAAGTATTCTGTACATGATTTGTCATGCAAAATGTAAACATAATATAAAGGAATAAGATCGCGATTATGAGGTCCTTCACATTTTTACGCATAGCACACGTATTTTCTGTCCGATTTTATAGTATTATTGCTCATTTTGTAGCTGAATAATAGTTATATTACATGCGGCCATAAGGATTTGCAATATATTCATGTGGTTCTTGTAAAAGTGACATATGTTTCAAAATCTTCTATTAAGGTGTGAAAGTAGTCACCTTTCGGAAAATATTCACAAAGAAAAAAGTAAGGTCAACTTTTCACAAATTTTTACGCATAGCACACGTATTTCCGGTCCGATTTTAAAGTATTATGGCTCATTTTGTAGCTGAATAATAGTTCTATTACATGCTGCCATAAGGATTTGCAATATTTTCATATGGTTCTTGTAAAAGTGACGTATGTTTTCAAAATCTCCTATTAGGGTGTTAAAATAGTCATCTTCGGAAAATATTCCCCAAGAAAAAATAAGGTCAACTTTTTAAAAATGGCTTCTGCATTTAATAGTAGAAAGATAGTTCTATTTAAACATGAAATCAGAATGGCTGTATGATTTTTTGGGGATTTTTGAGAAAATTTTAAATATGGTCAATGTAGGCCTACAGATCCCCAGATCACTGCCACCACTCCGCACTATACGTAAGATTTTGAGAAACCGTTACGTGCTGGCAATGTCCGCAAGACTTCGGAATGCAGGTAGATGATGGAAGATTATGGTGTAGGAAGACTAATCTTATACCTTGTTTTGTTGATATCAAGATAGCCTTGGAAAGATGAAGAAAATGTAAAATGCCGATATTTCGGAACTCCACCTTTTGGGGTGGGTAAAAGGATTCCGGGCACAACATATGTCCAAAATTAATATATTATGGCTCATTTTGTAGAAAAATAATATATCTACAACTTATTCGAAAGCGTTTTCGCAATTTTTGCTTGTACTTCTTGTAAAAGTGGTCAATTTTTTACCTTTTTTTTCTTGAAGTCCCCTACTTCAAAAATACACAAAAAATGAAGTCGAAATCGAAAAAACGCTCTTAAACAAGTTGTAACTATATGGTAGTTTTAGGCAAAAATCAAATAAAATTGAATGTCTTGCCGTTTCTGAAGTCGAAATCCTTTTACCTAGGTACTGCATTTTCAACATGGCGACTTTCGCATTTTTTTTTTTTTTTTTTTTTTTTTTTTACAATAATTCAATAACTGTTTGGGCGATTTTTGGAGAAAAACAATCGACCACATGCAGTGGGAAGGTGCCCAAATAAAAGGCTGTGAATTTCATCAAAATCGGCAAGAAAAATCGAAAAATAAAATAATAATAATAATAATAAAAAGGTAAAGCAGCAGGTATAGGCGGCATCCCAGCTGAACTTTGAAAGGCTGGTGGTGAATCTATGGTGCTTGGGTTGCATGCTGTCCAGGCTGCCATCTGGTGGTACGGTACCGTTCCACCTGACCTGTTGAGGGGTGTGGTCATCCCTCTCTGGAAAGAGATGGGACTGCAGCAACTACTGAGGCATCACCCTGCTCAGTATACCAGGCAAGGTTCTTGCTCACTTCTGAGACGTATCAGGGATTACCTACTGAGACATCAGAGGCTGGAACAATCTGGATTTACTCCTGTTAAGTCCACAATAGACTGTATACTTGTATTTAGAGTCATTGTAGAACACCATTGTGAGTTCGGGCGTGGGCTGCTTGCAACCTACATTGACCTCACGAAAACATTCGATACAGTGCATTGGGAATCACTCTGGGAGACCTTGAGATTGAGAGGAATTCCAACAAGGATTATTGAACTAATAGCAAGTCTGTATACTGGTACTGCAAGTGTTGTAAAGTGTGGTGGGGGCCTGTCAAGCTTCTCTCCTGCTTGTTCAAGGCTGTGTCCTTGCACCAACACTTTTCAACACTTGCATGGACTGGATACTGAGCAGAGCTACTGTTCAAAATCATTCTGGAGCAACTCTGGGCAATATTAAAGTTACCGACCTTGACTTTGCTGATGATGTTGCTATTCAATCTGAGTCTTTCGAATCGTTAGTGGTGGCTCTTGATGCATTTTTTAATGAAGCAAATACCTTGGGTCTTGAGGTCTCCTGGACCAAGACCAAGATCCAGGACTTTGGGGACTTGCTAGGAGGGACTTTGGGGACTTGCTAGGAGAACCTGTTCAGTCAGTACGTGCTTGCAGCAAGAGCATCAAAGTCACAGAAAGCTTTACAAACCTTAATAGTGTAGTTCATAATTCTGGGCTGCAGACCAGGAACTCAGCAGACAGATTGGTCTGGCAGCAGGGGTCATGGACTCTCTTGACAGAGTATATGGAGATGCCGGTCCCTGTGCAGGACTACGCTATGCGTTTTCAAGGCCCTGATAACTCCAGTTTTGTTATATGGTAGTGAAATCTAGACATTATCCTGCACCTTGTTGTCACGTCTTGATTCCTTTTCCAATAGATCCTTGTGCTGGATCCTGGGGTACTGTTGGTGGGACCATGTGTCAAACCAACGGTTGCACCATGAGACTGGCAAAGGAACTATTACCTGCACAATCCGTGATCGCCAACTCAGGCTATATGGCTACCGGGCTGACTTCCCTCAGGATGATCCTGCCCACCAGGTTGTCTCTGTTCGAGGCAACCCTAGGTGGAGGAGACCTGTGGGACGACCTAGGAAGTCTTGGCTTGAGCAGATTGATCAATTCTGTCATGAGATGGGCCGAGTCCCTGCCTGGCGGCTTGCCATGAGCGACCCTTGCAGGTACAAGCAAAGGGTGGAGGCGGCTATGCGCCCCCATCGGCGTTAGCTCCACGATGATGATGATGATGCCTCATCTACATGACCATAAGTGTTTTCACTTTCATTTTTCCAAGAAAATGGAGTGATTTTCATGTTTCTTTTGATAATACACATAAAGGAATAACTCACACTGCTCCACATATATTTACAATGAAAAATGATCATTATTAAGGACAGTTATATGCCAAACTGTGTCGGTCCCTCTGGCCCGTGGACCCCAGCCGAAAAAGGGGGTTCCCAGATTCACACAGTTTGGCCTGTAACTGGTGAAATGGTGAAAATATATCAGTTATTCCTTTGCGTATAGTATCAAAAGAAAATTTAAACTCATTCTGGTTACTTAGAAAAACGAAAGTAATAGCTCGTATGGCCAGGCAGAGGAAGTGCGCGGGATCATGGTCCCGAATGAGTGTCTAGAATTTTTTTTTAGTGCTAATAATGTGCAGATTGTGGTTCTGGGGGTTCAAAATGTTGTGATCTATATATCTATAATAGTAAAATATATTTCTAATCTCTATTTACCTGAAAATAAAACCAACTTAACCAATAGCAGAGCAAGAAGGGAAGGTAGTGTGGAAATATTTTCAGTATACTCAATTATACTGATTTGCAGCAAAAATAAAGATCAGATTCGTTCAAAGTCCATTAAAAACTATTGGAAATAAAAAATGACATCCCTGTGCACTTGTGAAATAAAACCAAACTATGTGCTGGGTAAGGGAAAAAAAAATATATAGATAGATACATATAGATATATAAGGTATTCATGCATGCATATTTAACAAAAAATATTATTACAAGAAATTATTTATCTGTTTTTAGAAGTGCCAAGCCTATCTTTTAGACAAAATATTTCTCGTGGATTCTGAAGGTCCTTTAATGTAAGCATTATTTTCATGTGGTTCTTGTAAAAGTGACATGTTTTCAAAGTCTCCTATTAGGGTGTTAAAATAGTCACCTTCGGAAAATATTCCCCAAGAAAAAAGTAAGGTCAAAAATGGTAACCCTCCGACTGGAGAAAAGTTATTCTTTCGACAAATATTATACGTTGTAAAACCCTATTAGAGCATCATTAATAGGTAAATGATAGATAATTATATCAAGTACAAGTATTCTGTACATGATTTGTCATGCAAAATGTAAACATAATATAAAGGAATAAGATCGCGATTATGAGGTCCTTCACATTTTTACGCATAGCACACGTATTTTCGGTCCGATTTTAAAGTATTATGGCTCATTTTGTAGCTGAATAATAGTTTTATTACATGCTGCCATAAGGATTTGAAATATTTTCATGTGGTTCTTGTAAAAGTGACATATTTATTATTATTGTCATTACTATTATTTATCATTATTTTCATTATCATAATCATCACCATTGTTGTTAAAGTTATCATTACTACTATTACTATTATTATTACTATTACTATTACCGCTACTGTTATCATAATCCATAATACTAATACCATCATCATTATTATCATAATTAGTATAATTATCATTATCCATAATAATGCTATTATTATTTCATTATCATTATCATCATTATTATTATTATCATTTCTAATATTGTTACTATTATCAATTTCATAATTACTATAGTTATAATCAATGTCATATATATAATGATAATAATGATCATCATTATTGTGATCTTTTTGTTAATATTATCATAATTACTATTATCATTATTTTCATAATTATTTTCATCAGTATCACTACTATCATTATTATAATTATTAATATTATCATCATTATTAATATAATTCTAGTCATCATAATTTTTTTCATAATCTTCATTATTTGTGTCATTATCACTACATTTACTATTATTATTCGCATTACTGTTATTATTATTACTGATTCGTTGTCAATAGTAATTAGATACATGTATATATATAAATATATATATGTATATATATATGTATAAATATATATATATATATATAGAGAGAGAGAGAGAAAGAGAGAAAGAGAGAAAGAGAGAAAGAGAGAAAGAGAGAAAGAGAGAAAGAGAGAAAGAGAGGGAGAGAGAGAGAGAGAGAGAGGAATATATATATAAATATAAATATATATATATAATCGATATATATATATATACATATATATATATATATATATATATATATATATATATATATATATATATATATATATACATACATAAACACACACACACACACACACACACACACACACACACACACACATATATATATATATATATATATATATATATATATATATATATATATATATGTGTGTGTGTGTGTGTGTGTGAGTGTGTGGTTTTGTGTGTATGTGTGTGTGTGTGTGGGTTTGTGTGTGTGTGTGTGTGTGTGTGCTAATTACTATTGCTATTTTGATAATGATGTCATTATTATTTCTATTGCCATTATTAGTATGAAAATTATTGGAATGGAGTTAATTATTGCTATTATTGCAGTAATTATCAAAATTATCATTATAATTATGATTTTATCATTATTATTGTCATTATCATTGTCATTATCATCATTATTGTCAATAATAAAGGAATTATCGTGAAAATCATCATAATTACCTGAGTTAATGTTAAAATCCTCATAATTACCATTAAAAAGCGAAAAAGTTTTTTTTTCGACGTTTCTCTCAAAGACTGTAATACGCTAGATTTTGCCGTTTTTTTCGGCTTATGTGATTTTATTACTTCTGGCCTTTTTTCTTTATAAATAGACAATAATAATAATTATCATCATTATTATCATTAGTCATTATTTTCATTATCATCATTATTGTCAATAATAAAGGAATTATCATGAAAATCCTCATAATTACCTGAATTAATGTTAAAATCCTCATAATTACCATTAAAAAGCGAAATAGTTTTTTTTCGACGTTTCTCTCAGACGACTGTAATACGCTAGATTTAGCCGTGTTTTCGACTTTTGAGAATTTATTACTTCTGGCTTTTATTTCATTATAAAGGGACTGAATAATAATTATTATCATCATTATTATCATTACTGTCATTATTTTTATGATTATTATCATTATATTCATTATCATCATGATTATCATTATTATCATCATTATTGCAGTTATAATATTTATTATGCTAATTATTATTACTATTTTTATCATAACTATTTTTATGATGATAATAGCAATAATGATAATTTTAGAAATAATAATGAATAATAATAATTATAATGACAATGATACTGTTATTATTATTTCTATTGCCATTATTAGTATGAAAATTATTGGAATATAGTTAATTATTGCTATTATTGCAGTAATTATCAAAATGATTATTATAGTTATGGTTTTATCATCATTATTGTCATTATCATTGTTATTATCATCCTAATTATCATCATTATTGTCAGTAATAAAGGAATTATCTTGAAAATCATCATAATTACCTGAATTAATTTTACAATCCTCATAATTACCATTAAAAAGCGAAAAAGGGATTTTTTTCGATGTTTCTCTCCAAAGGCTGTAATACGCCAGATTTTTCAGTTTTTTCGACTTTTAAGATTTTATTACTTCTGGCCTTTATTTCATTATAAATGGACTGAATAATAACTATCATCATTATTATCATTACTGTCATTATTTTCATGATTATTATCATTACAGCCATTATCATCATGATTATCCTTATTATCATCATTACTGCAGTTATAATGATTATTATGCTAATTATTATTGCTATTTTTATCATTTTAACTATTTATATAATGATAATAGCAATAATGATAATTTTAGAAATAATGACAATGATAATTATAATGACAATGATAATGATGTTATTATTTCTATTGCCATTATTAGCATGAAAATTATTGGAATAAAGGAACTTTGTAATTATGTAATTATGATTTTATCATTATTATTCACTATCATTGTCATTATCATCATAATTATCATCATTATTGTCAATAATAAAGAATTATCATGAAAATCATCATAATTACCTGAATTAATGTTAAAAACCTCATAATTACCATTAAAAAGGAAAAAAAGTTTTTTTTTCGACGTTTCTCTCAAAAGGCTACATTTTCCCGTTTTTCGACTTGTTGAATTTTATTACTTCTGGCCTTTATTTCACTATAAATAGATTGAGTAATAATTATCATCATTATTATCATTACTGTCATTATTTTCATGATTATTATTATTACTGTCATTATTTTCATTATTATCATCATTATTGTAGTTATAATAATTATTATGGGAATTGTTATTGCTATTTTTATAATTATACCTATATATATATATATATATATATATATATATATATATATATATATGATAATAGCAATAATGATAATTTTAGAAATAATGACAATGGTATTTATAATGATAATGATATTTTTATTTCTATTCCCATTATTTGTATGATAATTACTGGAATTGAGTTAGTTATTGCTATTATTGCAGTAATTATTAAAATTTTCATTATAATTATGATTGGTTATCATTATCATTGTCATTATCATTGTCGTTATCATCATAATTATCATCATTATTGTCAATAAGCAAGGAATTATCATGAAAATCATCTTAATTACCTGAATTAATGTTAAAATCCTCGTAATTACCATTAAAAAGCGAAAAAGTTTTTTTTTCGACGTTTCTCTCAAAAGGCTGTATACGCTAGATTTTGCCTTTTTTTCGACTTTTAGGATTTTATTACTTCTTCCTTTATTTCATTATCAATGGACTGAATAATAATTATAATCATCATTATTACTATTACTTTCATTATTTTCATGATTATTATCATTATAGCCATTACCATCATGATTATCATTATTATAATCATAATTGATGCGGTTATGATAATTATTATGCTAATTATTATTGCTATTTTTATCATTATAATTATTTATATAATTATAATAGCAAAAAAGATAATTTCAGAAATAATAATGACAATAATAATAATTATAATGGCAATGATAATGATGTTATCATTCTTTCTATTGCCATTATTAGTATGAAAATTATTGGAATATAGTTAGTTGTTGCTATTATTGCAGTATTTATCAAAATTATCATATAATTATGATTTTCTCATTTTTATTGTCATTATCATTGGCATTATCATCATAATTATCATCATTATTGTCAATAATCAAGGAATTATCATGAAAATCATCATAATTACCTGAATTAATGTTAGAATCCTTATAATTACCATTAAAAAGTGAAAAGGGGGGGTTTTCGACGTTTCTCTGAAAAGGATGTAATACGCTAGATTTTGCCGTTTTTTCGACTTTTGGAATTTTATTACTTCTGGCCTTTATTTCATTATAAATGGACTGAATAATATTTATTATCATCATCATTATCATTACTGTCATTATTTTCATGATTATTATCATTATAGTCATTATCAACATGATTATCATTATTATTATCATACTATTGCAGTTGTAATAATTATTATGCTAATTATTATTGCTATTTTTATTATTATAACGATATATATAATGATAATAGCAATAATTATAATTTTAGAAATAATAATGACAATAATAATGTTTATAATGACAATGATAATGATGTTATTATTATTTCTATTGCCATTATTAGTATGAAAGTTATTGGAATAGAGTTAATTATTGCTATTATTGCATAAATTATCAAAATTATCATTATAATTATGATTTTATCATTATTATTGTCATTGTCATTATCATCATTATTGTCAATAATCAAGGAATTACCATGAAAATCATCATAATTACCTGAATTAATGTTAAAATCTTCATAAGTACAATTAAAAAGTTTTTTTCTGACGTTTCTCTCAAAAGGCTGTAATTCGGTAGATTTTGCCGTTTTTTCGACTTTTGAGATTTTATTACTTGTGGCCTTTATTTCAATATGAATGGACTGAATAATAATTATTATCATCATTATTGCAGTTATAATTATTATTATGCTAATTATTATTGTCATTTTCAGCATTATAACTATTTTTATAATAATAATAACAATAATGATAATTTTAGAAATAATAATGGCAATAATATTAATTATAATGACAATGATAATGATATTACTATTTCTATTGTCATTATTAGTATGAAAATTATTTATCAAAACTATCATTATAATTATCATTTTATCATTAATATCATTATTATAGTCATTATCATGGTTATCATTATTATTGTTAATAATAACGGAATTATCATGAAAATCATCATAATTACCTGAATTAATGTTAAAATCATCATAATTATCATTTAAAAGCGAAAAAGTTTTTTTTAGACGTTTTTCTCAAAAGGCTAGATTTTGCCGCTTTTCGACTTTTGGGATTTTATTACTTTTCGCCTTTATTTAATTATAAATGGACTCTTTGATCATTATCATCATTATTATCATTATTTTTATGATTATTATCATTATAATCATTATCGTTATCATTATCATTATCATTATTATTTCTATTACCATTATTAGTATAAAAATTATTGGAATAGAGTTAATTATTGCTATTATTGCAGAAATTATCAAAATTATCATTATAATTATGATTTTATCATTGTTATTGTCATTGTCATTATCATCATTATTGTCAATAATCAAGGAATTACCATGAAAATAATCATAATTACCTGAATTAATGTTAAAATCCTCATAATTACAATTAAAATGTTTTTTCTGACGTTTCTCTCAAAAGGATGTAGTTCGGTAGATTTTGCCGTTTTTTCGACTTATGAGATTTTATTACTTGTGACCTTCATTTCATTATAAATGGACTGAATGATAATTATTATCATAATTATTGCAGTTATGATAATTATTATGCTATTTATTATTGCCATTTTCATCATTATAACTTTTTATAATGATATCAATAGTGATAATTTTAGAAATAATGATGACAATAATAATAATTATAATGACAATGATAATGATATTATTATTTCTATTGTCATTATTAGTATGAAAATGATTAGAATAGAGTTACTTATGGGTATTATTTCAGTAATTATGAATACTATCAGTATAATTATCATTTTATCATGATTATCATCATTATTGTTAATAATAAAGGAATGATCATGAAAATAATCATAATTACCCGAATTAATGTTGAAATCATCATAATTATCACTTAAAAGCGATAAAGGGGACTTTTCGACATTTCTCTCATAAGGCTGTAATACGCTAGATTTTGCCTTGTTTTCGTCTTTTGGGATTTTGCTACTTTTTGCCTTTATTTCATTATGGATGGACTCTACTCTTATTATTTTCATTATTAGTATCATTATTTTTATGATTATTATCATTATAGTCATTATCGCCGTCATTATCATTATTGTTATTATTATCATTATTGCATTAGCATTATGCTAATAATTATTGTCATTTTCATCATTATAACTATTTTTATAATGATAAAAATAATGATCATTTTAGAAATAATAATGACAATAATAATAATGACAATAATGACACTGATAATGATAGTATTATTATTTCCATTGTCATTATTAGTATGAAAATTATTTGAATAAAGTTAATCATTGCTATTATTGCAGTAATTATAAAACCTATCATTGTAAATATCATTATATATATATATATATATATATTATATACATATATATATATAAATATATATGTATATATATATGTATAAATAAATATATATAAATAAATAAATGAATAAATAAATATATATTAATAGGGTTTTTTTTATTTTTGTTATTATCATAGTCATTATCGTCATCATTGCTATTATTATTATTATCATTATTGCAGTTATTTTAATTATATTATAATTATTATTGTCATTTCCATCATTGTAACTACTTTTCTAGTGATATTAAAAATAATGATAATTTTAGATATAATAATGACAATAAAAATAATGATAATGATAATGATATTATTATTATTTCCATTATCGTTATTAGTATGAAAATTATTAGAATAAAGTTAATTATAGCTATTATTGCAGTAATTAACAAAACTATCATTATAGTTATCATTTTATCATTATTATCAATATTATTGTTATTTTCATCATGATTATCATTATTATATTTAATAATAAAGGAATTATCATGAAAATCATCCTGATTACCTGAATTAATGTTAAAATCATCATAATTATCACTTAAAAGCGAAAAAGTTCTTTTTCGACGATTCTCTGAAAATTTGCCATTTTTTCGACTTTTGGGATTTTACTATTCTTTGTCTTTATTTCATTATAAAAGCACTCTATTATTATTATTATTATCATTATTGTCATTATTTGTATGATTATCATTATAGTCATTATCGTCATCATTATCATTATCATTGTCATCATAAATGCTGTTACAATAATTATTATGCTAATTATTATTGTCATTTTCAGCGTTATAACTATTTTCATAATGATAATAAAAATAATGATAATTTTAGAAATAATAATAATTATTATTATTATTATAATGACAATGATAATGATATTATTATTTCTATTGTCATTATAAGTATGAAAATTATTAGAAAATAATTATTATTCAGTCCATTTATAATGAAATAAAGGCCACAAGTGATAAAATCCCAAAAGTCGAAAAAAACGGTAAAATCTAGCGTATTACAGCAGTTTGAGAGAATCGTCGAAAAAAACCCTTTTTCGCTTTTTACTGGTAATTATGAGGATTAATTCAGGTAATTATGATGATTTTCAGGATAATTCCTTTATTATTGATAATAATGATGATAATTATGATGATAATGACAATGATAATGACAATAATAATGAAAAATTCATAATTATAATGATAATTTTCATAAGTACTGCAATAATAACAATAATTAACTCTCTTCCAATAGTTTTCATACTAATAATGGCAATAGAAATAATAACATCATTATCATTGTCATTATTATCATTATTGGCATTATTATTTCTAAAATTATTATTATTGCTATTATCATTATATAAATAGTTATAATGATAAAAATGTTAATAATAATTAGCATAATAAATATTATAACTGCAATAATGATAATAATAATGATAATCATGATGATAATGACTATAATGATAATCATGAAAATAATGACAGTAATGATTATAATGGTGATAATAATTATTATTCAGTCCATTTATAAGGAAATAAAGGCCACAAGTAATAAAATCCCAAAAGTCGAAAAAACGGCAAAATCTATCCTTTTGAGAGAAACGTCGAAAAAAAAACTTTCTTGCTTTTTAATGGTAATTATGAGTATTTTAACATTAATTCAGGTAATTATAAAGATTTTCATGATAATTCTTTTATTATTGACAATAATGATAATTATGATGATAATGATAATGATAATGACAATAATAAGGATAAAGTCATAATTATAATGATAATTTTGATAATTACTATAATAATTAACTCTATTCCAAGAATTTTCATACTAATAATGGCAATAGAAATAATATATCATTGTCATTATAATGATTATTATTCTCATTATTATTTCTAGAATTATTATTATTGCTATTATCATGATATAATTCGTAATAATGATAAAAATAACAATAATAATTAGCATAATAATTATTATAACTGTAATAATGATAATAATAATGATAATCATGATGATGATGATAATGATCATGAAAATAATGACAGTAATGATGATAATGATGATAATAATTATCATTCAGTCCATTTATAATGAAATAAAGGCCAGAAGTAGTAAAATCCCAAGTCGAAAAAACGGCAAAATCTAGCGTATTACAGCCTTTGTAGAGAAACGCCGTTAAAAACCCTTTTTCTCTTTTTAATGGTAATTATGAGGATTTTAACATTAATCCAGGTAATTATGACGATTTTCATAATAATTCCTTTATTATTGACAATAATGATTATAATTATGATGATAATGACAATGATAATGAGAATGATAAGGATAAAATCATAATTATAATGATAATTTTGATAATTACTGCAATAATGAACTCATAGTAATAATGGTAATAAAAATAATATCATTATTTTTGTCATTTTAATTATTATTATTGTCATTGTTAATTCTAAAATTATCATTATATCTATTATCATTATATAAATAGTTATAATGATAAAAATAGTAATGATAATTAGCATAATAATTATTATAACTGCAATAATGGTGATAACAATAATGATAATCATGATGATAATTACTATAATGATTATAATCATGAAAATAATGACAGTAATGAAAATGATAATAATTATTCTTCAGTCCTTATATAATGAAATAAAGGCCAGAAGTAATAAAATCCCAAAAGTCGAAAAAACGGCAAAATCTAGCGTATTACAGCCCCTTGAGATAAACGTCGAAAAAAACCTTTTTGCTTTAAAATGGTAATTATGATGATTTTCATGATAATTCCTTGATTATTGACAATAAGGATGATAATTATGATGATAATGACAATGATAATGACAATAATTATAAAATCCTAATAATAATTTTGATAATTACTGCAATAATAGCAATAATTAACTCTATTCCAATAATTTTCATACTAATAATGGATATAGATATAATAATATCATTATCATTGTCATTATAATTCTTATTATTGTCATTATTTCTAAAATTATCATTATTCCTATCATTATATAAATAGTTATAATGATAAAATTAGCAATAATAATTAGCATAGTAATTATTATAACTGCAATAATGATGATAATAATGATAATCATGATGATAATGACTATAAGGACAATAATCATGAAAATAATGAAAGTATTGATAATAATGATGATAATTATTATTCATTCCATTCATAATGAAATAAAGGCTAGAAGTAATAAAATCACAATAGTAAAAAAAAAAAAAAAAAAAAAAAAAACGCAAAATCTAGCGTATAATAATAGCGTAATCTAGCCTTTTGAGAGAAACGTCGAAAAAAACTTTTTCGCTTTGTAATGGTAATTATGAGGATTTTAACATTAATTCAGGTAATTATGATGATTTCCTTAATAAATCCTTTATTATTGACATTAATGATGATAATTATGATAATGACAATGATAATGACAATAATAAGGATAAAATCATAATTATAATGATAATTTTGATAAATACTGCAACAATTAACTTTATTCCAAGAATTTTCATACTAATAATGGCAATAGGAATAATAATATCATTATCATTGTCATTATAATTATTATTATTGTCATTATTATTTCTAAAATTATCATTATTGATATTATCATTATATAAATAGTTATAATGATAAAAAATAATAATAATAATTAGCATAATAATTATTATACCTGCAATATTGATGATAATAATAATAATAATCATGATGATAATGACTATAATGATAATAATCATGAAAATAATGACAGTAATGATAATAATGATGATAATAATTATTATTCAGTCCATTTATAATGAAATACAGGCCAAAAGTAATAAAATCCAAAAAGTCGAAAAAACGGCAAATTCTAGCGTATTTCAGCCTTTTGTGAGAGACGTCGAAAAAAAAAACCTGTATCGCTTTTTAATGGTAAGTATTAGAATTTTAACATTAATTCAGGCAATCATGATGATTTTCATGATAATTCCTTTATTATTGACAATAATGATGATAATGACAATGATAATGACAATAATAATAATAAAATCATAATTATAATGATAATTTTGATAATTACTGCAATAATTTACTCTATTCCAATAATTTTCATACTAATAATGGCAATAGAAATAATATAAT
>NC_091575.1:4042334-4059876 GCF_042767895.1 Penaeus vannamei | reverse complement strand
ATCCCTTTTTTTTTATTTTTATTTTTAAAACTTTGTTTGTTTGTTAATTGTTTATTTGTTTTTTCTTTTTGTTTTATAATATTTCTAAAAATTAAGAACTCATTTCAACGAGATTTCAACCAAAGGTGGGGTGTTAACCCAACTTAGACGCCTTTTTGCAGTTTGGTGGGTTTTGGCCCATGGTTTGGATCCAGGGTTTTTTCTTTTTTTACTCGAAAAGTTTGAACAGATTTGAATAACATTTTTACCTGAAGGGTTTTCTTAGCCTAATTAAAATTCAATAAAATTTTGGTGATCCCGGACATGTGGCAAAACTCCCCGAGGCAATGCACCCTCAATATAATAAGTCCTAAAACCAGGATTATCATGCAAACCAAAACACCTTTTCCTAACCTTTCCTGCCTTCTATTTATTCTCTATTCCAAGGGGGTAAGGCCCCTGTCCATTTTTTTGGCCATTTTTTAAAAGTTGACCTTATTTTTCTTGGGGGAAAATTTTCCGAAAGTGACTATTTTAACACCCCCAATAGATTTTGGGAAAAAATGTCACTTTTACAAAAACCACATGAAAATATTGCAAACCCTTTTGGCAGCATGTAATAGAACAATTTCAGCTACAAATGAGCCATAATACTTTAAAATCGGACCAAAAAAAACGTGTGCTATACTAAAAATTTATGAAAAATTGACCCACTTTTTTTTTGGTGAATATTTTCCCAAAGGTTTACTACTTTAACACCCTAATAGGGGATTTTAAAAAATATGTCACTTTTACAAGAACCCCATTAATTTATTGTAAATCCTTATGGCCGCATGTAATATTTATTATTCCTTCCAAAAGAGTCATAATACTTTAAAATCGGACCGAAAAATATTTTCATGCGGGAAAAAAGTGAAGGACCTAATAATCCGGGTCTTATTCCTTTTTATTATAACATTTTTCATGACAAATCCTGGGACAGAATACTTGTACTTGATATAATTATCAATCATGTACCTATTATTGATGTCAATAAAGGTTTTTCAACGTAAAAAATTTGTCGAAAAGAATAACTTTTCTCCAGTCGGACGGGGGAAAATTTTTTAAAAGTTGACCTTTCTTTTTCTTGGGGAAATTTTCCAAAAAGGGGACTATTTTAACACCCCAAAAGGAGATTTTTAAAACAAAGTTACTTTTACAAAAACCACATGAATATATTTCAAACCCTTTTGGCAGCATGTAATAAATTTTTATTCAGCTACAAAATGGCCATAATAATTTAAAATCGGACCGAAAAACGGGGTTTTGCGTAAAAAATTTGAAAAGTTGACCTTACTTTTTTTTGGTGAATATTTTTTCCCAAAAGGGGACCTTTACACCCCAATAGGGGGATTTTGAAACAAAGTCACTTTTACAAAACCACATGAATATATTGCAAACCCTTTGGCCCCATGTAATATAACTATTATTCAGCTACAAAAAAGAGCCATAATACTTTAAAAACGGAAAGAAAATACGTGTGCTATGCGGGGGAAAAATCTTATTCCTTTTTATTATGTTTTAATTTTACATGACAAATCATGTACAGAATACTTGTACTTGATATAATTATCTATCATATACCTATTATTGATGCCCCAATAAAGGGTTTTTCAAGTATATTTATCGAAAAAAATAACTTTCTCCAGTCGGACGGGTACCATTTTTTAAAAATTGACCTTACTTTTTTTTTGGGGGAAAATTTTCCGAAGGTGACTTTTAAACCCCCAATAGGGGGAAATTTTGAAAACATATGTCACTTTTACAAGAACCCATGGGAAAAAATTTTAATCCTTATGGCAGAAGTAATAGAACTATTATTCAGCTACAAAATGAGCCATAATACTTTAAAAACGGACCGGAAATACGTTCTATGCGTAAAAAATTTTTGAAAAGTTGACCTTACTTTTTTCTTTTGGGGAATATTTTCCAAAAGGGGACTCTTTTAAAACCCTAATAGGAGATTTTTTAAAAATTATATTCTTTCAAGAACCACATGAAATATTGCAAAAATTTTTTTGGCCGCATGTAATATAAAAATTTTTTCAGCTACAAAAAGAACCATAATACTCTAAAATCGGACCGAAAAATTTTTCGGGGGGTTTGAAAAATTTAATTTTTAAAAACCTTAAAAACTTTTTTTACCTATTATTGATGTCTAATAGGGTTTTACAACGTAAAATATTTGTCGAAAAAATAACTTTTTCCCCGTCGGGGGGTACCATTTTTAAAAAAAAGTTGACCTTATTTTTTTTTGGGGAATATTTTCCGAAGGTATTTTTTAAAACCCTAATAGGAGATTTGAAAACATATTTACTTTTACAAGAACCAATGGAAAAAATTGCAAATCCTTATGGCCGCATGTAATTTGAACTATTATTCGGGTAAAAAAAAAATAATCAAAATCGGACCCAAAATACGGGGCCATACGTAAAAATTTTGAAAAGTTGACCTTACTTTTTTTCTTGGTGAATATTTTTTCCCAAAAGGGGACTACTTTCACACCTAATAGGAATTTTTTAAACATATGTCACTTTTCAAAAACCACATTAATATATTGCAAATCCCTTTTCCCCATGTAAAAATAATATTTTTCAGCTACAAAATGAACCATAATACTTTTAAAAACGGAAAGAAAATAAGTGTCTGTGGAAAAAATTTTAAAGGGCCTAAAAATCGGATCTTTTTCCTTTTTATTATGTTTACAATTTTTCATGACAAATTTATTTTCCCGAAATTTTCTTTCTTTCCTTTTTTTTAAATTTAAATTTTAATTTTTCTAATTTTATTTACCTTTAAAAATTATTACCGGGTTTTTTAAAAAAAAAGGGGTTTTTACCCCAAAAAGTATAAAATTAAAAATTTGGGCCGAAAGAACTTTTTTATTCCAAAAAAATTTAAAAAGGTTAACCTTTTTTGAAAAAGTTGAAAATTTTTTTTTCTTGGGGAATATTTTTCCCAAAAGGGGACATTTTAAAACCCCAATAAAATTTTGAAAACCATGTCACTTTTTCAAGAAACCACCCCTGAAAAAATTTTTGCCCAAATCCTTAATATTAAGCCCAAAAAGGTTTTAAAAATTTTGGAAAATTTAGAAAAGTTGACCTTTCTTTTTTTTGGTGAATATTTTCCCAAAAGTGACCCCATTTTAAAACCAATAGGAGATTTTGAAACATATGTCCTTTTTACAAGAACCACATTAATATATTGAAATCCTTTGGGGCCCCAGTAATATAACTATTATTCAGCTACAAAATGAGCAAATACTTTAAAAACGGACCAAAATTTGGGATTTATGCGTAAAATGGAAGGGCCTAAAAATCGCGATCTTATTCCCTTTTTTAAGTTTACATTTTTGACAAATCCTGTACAGAATATTTTTACTTGATATAATTATCAAACATTTACCTATTATTTAATTTAATGGGAAAGAAAAATTAAAATAATTTTACATGGCCAAAAATTTTTTTTTGAAAGGTTTTTTAAATATAAGGTATTTTTTTGAAAAACCCCATAAAATATTCAAAATTTTCCCCAAAATTTCTTCCCTTCGTTGTTTATTTAAAAATTGTTTCTTCCGTTTGTTTGTTTGTTAATTTTTTTGGGGTTTTTTTTTCTTTCCCCCTTGGTTTTTAAAATTATTTCCCCAAAAAGTTTTTTGAAATTCATTTTCAACGAGAAAATTTTAAAAAACCCCAAAAAATGAGGTTAACCTCATTCCTTTTTTTGAAAAGCTATTCAGTTTGGTTTTTTTTTTATGTTGGACCAAAGGTTTTTGGAAATTTTCCCCGGGGGGTTTTTTTTTTTTTTTTTTTTTTTTACTTTTTAAAAGTTTTGAAAAAAAGGTTTTTGAAAAAAAAACAAAATTTTTACCCGAAAAAACTTTTGTCTTTGCCTAAATTTTAAAAAATTCAATTAAAAAATTTTGGTTTTTTTTGAAATTTTCCAAGGGAAAAATGTGGGGCAAAACTTTTCCCAAGAAAATTTCAAAACCTTTCCCCGTAAAAAAATTTTTAAATCCTAAAACTTTAAAGGGAAAATTTATCAAAAAAAGCCCAAACCAAAACACCCTTTTAAA
The DNA here is from genome assembly GCF_042767895.1 of Penaeus vannamei. Classification (NCBI taxonomy): domain Eukaryota; kingdom Metazoa; phylum Arthropoda; class Malacostraca; order Decapoda; family Penaeidae; genus Penaeus; species Penaeus vannamei. The sequence continues at coordinate 4,055,780 of NC_091575.1, read as the reverse complement.
AATAACCTTTTCCCCTTTTTTTTCCCTTTTAATTTATTCCCCTGGGTCAAAAGGGTGTTTTAAAAAGGCCTTTTGGTCCACCCAATTTTAATTTTTGGGCCCCAAATTTTTGAAAAAATTTTAAACCTTTATTTTTTTCTGGGGAATAATTTTCCGGGGGAAAGTTTTTAACCTTTTTTTTAAACACCCTAATAAAATTTTGAAAAAATATGTCACTTTTACAAGAACCACATGAAAATATTGCAAATCCTTATGGCAACAGTAAAAGAACTATTTCAATACAAAATGAACCATAATACTTTAAAATGGAAACCCAAAAAACGTGTTATCGTAAAAAATTGTGAAAAAATTGACCTTACTTTTTTTTTTGGTGAATATTTTTCCCAAAGGGGACTACTTTAACACCCCAATAGGAGATTTTAAACATAATTTACTTTTTCAAGAACCACATGAAAATATTGCAAATTCCCTTTTGGCCCCATGTAATATAACTATTATTCAGCTAAAAGAGCCATAATACTTTAAAATCGGACCGAAAATAGTGTGCTATGCGTAAAAATGTGAAGGACCTAAAAATCGCGATCTTATTCCTTTTATTATGTTTCATTTTACATGACAAATCATGACAGAATATTTTTACTTGATATAATTTTCTATCTTTTTCCTATTAATTTATGCTCTAATGGTTTTTTCAACGTTAAAATTTGTCGAAAGAATAACTTTTTTTCCATCGGCGGGTTTCCATTTTTTAAAAGTTGACCTTATTTTTTCTTGGGGAATATTTTCCGGTGACTATTTTAACACCCCTTAAAAAAAAGCAAGATTTTGAAACCCTAAAATTTTAACCTTTTTAAAAAAAAACACAAAAGAAAATATTTTGGCCAAATTGTGTCTAGCGAAAAAGGAAAAATTTTACCTTTTTTTTAATATTTGAAAGGGTTTTTCCAATAAATTTCAATGGGGAAAAAATTTGTGAAAAATCCCCTTAAAAACTTTTTTCAGGTAAAGAAAAAAATTAAAGGGAAAAAATTAAAATGCGTAAAAATTGGGGGCCCCTTGCACAATTTCCTTTTTTTTTTTAATTTTGGGGAAAAACGGAAGAAAATTTTTTTCGTTTTTTTATCTTTTGGGGCCGGAATCATTTCCCCAAAAGAAATTTTTATATACCATTTTTAAAAAAATTTTTGGGGGAGGGGATTTTTTTCCCCAAAACTTTTCAAATTAATAATACCCAGGTTTAAAACCTTTTTTGGGGTTTTACTGCCTCCCTAAGTCCCGAATGCTCACGGGGGTTGTGTGTAAAAACTCGCAATACTTACTCAAGGGAAAGGGAGTTAGGTAAAATCCATGGCGCCCAGATTGCACCTGGTTGCACAACCTTTTTTTTGAGTGGTGGAGTAATGGATGGGGTTTTCGCCTCACGATCTGGCGGCCGGGGTCGATCCCGAACAAGAGGTTTTATATTCATAAAAAATATTCATTGTTTAATTTTTTAATAATGGATTAAATTTTTGAAATAATAATGACAATTTTAATTAAAAATTTTTAATGAAATAAAAAAATGGATGTTATTTTTAAAATTTTTGTTATTAGTAAGGGGAAATTTATTTGTAAAGAATTTTTTAAAATTCTAATTTTTCCCTTTAATTTAAAACCCAAAATTAATTTTTAAAAATTAAAAATTTTAAAACAAAATTAAATTTTTTTTCTTAATTTTACCATTAAATTTTAAATTTTTTTAATAAATTTAAAGGAATTTTTCAAAGAAAAATTAAATTTTAATTAATTTTTTTAAAACTTTTCATAATTACAATAAAAAAAAAAGGGTTTTTTTTGAAAAATTTTTCCCCAAAACCCGGGAATTAAAGCCCCAAATTTTGCCGGGGGTTTTTTTTTAATTTTTTAAGGGGGTTTTAAATTTCGGCCTTTTAAATTTTTTTTTTAAAAAGGCCTTTTTTTAAATAAAATTTTATTATCATTATTATCATTACTGTCATTATTTTTATGAAATTTTCCAAAAATTAATTTATCAATTCCAAAAAATTTTTTTGCAGTTATAATAATTATTATACTAATTATTATTGCTATCTTTATCATAATAACTATTTATATAATGATAATAAAAAAAAAATAATAATTTTAGAAATAATGACAATAATAATTATCATAATGACAATTATAAATTTTTATTTCTATTGCCATTATTAGTATGGTCATTATTGGAATATTATTATTGTTATTATCATGGTCGTTATCATCATAATTTTTATTATTATCAATAATAAAAGAATTATTATGAAAATCATCATAAGTACCTGAATTTATGTTAAAACCCTCATAATTACCATTAAAAAGCGATACAGTTTTTTTTTGACGTTTCTCTAAAAGGGAAATAGATTTTGCCTTTTTTTAAATTTTGGGATTTTATTACTTTTGGCTTTTAGTTCATTATAAATGGACTGAATAATAATTATTATCATCATTATTACCATTACTGTCATTATTTTCACGATTATTATCATTATAGTCATTATCATCAGGATTATCATTATTAATATCATCATTGTTGCAGTTATTATAATTATTATGCTAATTATTATTGTTATTTTTATCATTATAACTAATTATATAATGATAATAGCAATAATTATAATTTTAGAAATAATAATGATAATAATAATAATTATAATGACAATGATAATGATATTATTATTCCTATTGCCATTATTAGTATGAAAATTATTGGAATAAAGTTAATTGTTGCAGTAATTATGAAATTATCATTGTAATTATGATTTTATCCTTATTATTGTCATTATCATTATAACTATTTATATAATGATACTAGCAATGATGATAATTTTAGAAATAATAATGTCAATAATAATAATTATAATGACAAAGATAATGATATTATTTTTATTGCGATTATTACTATGAAAATTATTGGAATAGAGTTAATAATTGCAGTAATTATCAAAATTATCATTATAATTATGATTTTATCCTTATTATTCCCATTATCATTATCATTATCATCTTAATTATGATCATTATTGTCAATAATAAAGGAATTATCATGAAAATCGTCATAATTACCTGGATTAATGTTATAATCCTCATAATTACCATTAAAAAGCGAAAAAGGTTTTTTTTACGACGTTTCTCTAGAAAGGCTGTAATACGCTAGATTTTGCCGTTTTTATAATGATGAAAATGACAATAATTATTAGCATAATAATTATTAGAACTGCAATAACGATAATAATAATAATGATAAGGACGACGATAAAGACAATAATGATAATAACCATAAAAATAATGATACTAATAATGATAATATTAAGAATAGAGTCCATTTATGATGAAATAGAGGCAAAAAGTAGCAAAATACCATAAGACGAAAAAACGGCAAAATCTAGCGTTTTACAGCCTTATGAGAGAAATGTCGAAAAGCCCCCTTTATCGCTTTTAAATGATAATTATGATGATTTCAACAGTAATTCGGGTAATTATGATTATTTTCATGATAATTCCTCTATTATTAACAATAATGATGATTATCATGATAAAATAATAATTATACTGATAGTATTCATAATTACTGAAATAATACCAATAAGTAACTCCATTCTAATCATTTTTATACTAATAATGACAATAGAAATAATAATATCATTATCATTGTCATTATAATTATTATTATTGTCATTATTTTTTCTAAAATTATCACTATTGTTATTATCATTATAAAAATAGTTATAATGATGAAAATGGCAATAATAAAGAGCATAATAATTATCATAACTGAAATAAGGATAATAATAATAATGATAATGATGACGATAATGACTATAATGGTAATAATCATAAAAATAATGACAATAATGATAATTTTGATGATAATAATGATCAAAGAGTCCATTTATAATGAAATAAAGGCGAAAAGTAATAAAATCCCTAACGTCGAAAAGCGGCAAAATCTAGCCTTTTGAGAAAAACGTCGAAAAAAGCTTTTTCGATTATAAATGATAATTATGATGATTTTAACATTAATTCAGGTAATTATGATGATTTTCATGATAATTCCTTTATTATTAACAATAATAATGATAATCATGATAATGACAATAATAATAATGATATTAATGATAAAATGATAATTATAATGATAGTATTGATAAATAATTTTCATACTAATAATGACAATAGAAATAATAATATCATTATCATTTTCATTATTATTACTATTATTGTCGTTATTATTTCTAAAATTATCATTATTGTTATTATCATTATAAAAATAGTTATAATGCTGAAAATGACAATAATAATTAGCATAATAATTATTATAACTGCAATAATGATGATAATAATTATTATTGTCCATTTATAATGAAATAAAGGCCACAAGTAATAAAATCTCAAAAGTCGAAAAACCGGCAAAATCTAGCGAATAACAGCCTTTTGAGAGAAACGTCGAAAAAAACCTTTTTCGATTTTTAATCGAAATTATGATGATTTTAACATTAATTCAGGTAATTATGATGATTTTCATGATAATTCCTTGATTATTGACAATAATGATGATAATGACAATGACAATGACAATAATGATAAAATTATAATGATAATTTTGATAATTTCTGCAATAATAGCAATAATTAACTCTATTCCAATAATTTCATACTAATAATGGCAATAGAAATAATAATAACACCATTATCATTGTCATTATAAACATTATTATTGTCATTATTATTTCTAAAATTATCATTATTGGTATTATTATATAGATAGTTATAATAATAAAAATAGCAATAATAATTAGCATAATAATTATTATAACTGCAATAGTATGATAATGATAATGATAATCATGTTGATAAAGACTATAATGATAATAATCATGAAAATAATGACAGTAATGATAATGATGATAACAAATATAATTCAGTCCATTTATAATGAAATAAAGGCCAGAAGTAATAAAATTCCACAAGTCGAAAAAACGGCAAAATCTAGCGTATTACAGCCTTTTCAGAGAAACGTCGAAAACCCCCCCTTTTCACTTTTTAATGGTAATTATGAGGATTCTAACATTAATTCAGGTAATATGATGATTTTCATGATAATTCCTTTATCATTGACAATAATGATGATAATTATGATGATAATGCCAATGATAATGACAATAAAAATGATAAAATCATAATTATATGATAATTTTGATAAATACTGCAATAATAGCAATAACTAACAATCCAACAATTTTCATACTAATAATGGCAATAGAAAAAATGATAACATCATTATCATTGCCATTATAATTATTATTATTGTCATTACTATTTCTGAAATTATCTCTATTGCTATTATCATTATATAAATAATTATAATGATAAAAATATCAATAATAATTAGCATAATAATTATCATAACTGCATCAATTATGATAATAATAGTGATAATCATGATGGTAATGACTATAATAATAATAATCATGAAAATAATGAAAGTAATGATAATGATTATAATTATTATTCAGTCCATTGATAATGAAATAAAGGCCAGAAATAATAAAATCCTAAAAGTCGAAAAAAGGCAAAGTCTAGCGTATACAGCCTTTTGAGAGAAACGTCGAAAAAAACCTTTTCGCTTTTTAATGGTAATTACGAGGATTTTAACATTAATTCAAGTAATTATGATGATTTTCATGATAATTCCTTGATTTTTGACAATAATGATGATAATTATGATGATAATGACAATGATAATGACAATGATAATGATAACCAATCATAATTATAATGATAATTTTAATAATTACTGCAATAATAGCAATAACTAACTCTATTCCAGTAATTTTCATACTAATAAGGGGAATAGAAATAATAATATCATTATCATTGTCATTATGATTATCATTATTGTCATCATTTCTAAAATTATCATTATTGCCATTATCATTATATAAATAGGCATACTGCTAAAAATAGCAATAACAATTCCCATAATAATTATTATAACTACAATAATGATGATAATAATAAGGATAATCATGATGGTAATGACTATAATGATAATAATCATGAAAATAATGACAGTAATGATAGTAATGATTATTATTATTATTCAGTCTATTTATAGTGAAATAAAGGCCAGAAGTAATAAAATTCAACAGGGCGAAAAAACGGCAAAATGTAGCCTTTTGAGAGAAACGTCGAAAAAAACCTTTTTTTGCTTTTTAATGGTAATTATGAGGAATTTAACATTAATTCAGGTAATTATGATGATTTTCATGATAATTCTTTATTACTGACAATAATGATGATAATTATGATGATAATGAGAATGATAGTGAATAGTAATGATAAAATCATAATTACAATGATATCGTCCTACTGGTCTCCTCCACATAGGGTTGCCTCGAACAGAGACAACCTGGTGGGCAGGATCATCCTGAGGGAAGTCAGCCCGGTAGCCATATAGCCTGAGTTGGCGATCACGGATTGTGCAGGTAATAGTTCCTTTGCCAGTCTCATGGTGCAACCGTTGGTTTGACACGTGGTCCCACCAACAGTACCCCATGATCCAGCACAAGGATCTATTGCAAAAGGCATCAAGACGTGACAACAAGGTGCAGGATAATGTCTAGATTTCACTACCATATAACAAAACTGGAGTTATCAGGGCCTTGAAGACGCATAGCGTAGTCCTGTACAGGTACTGGCATCTCCATATACTCTGTCAAGAGAGTCCATGACCCCTGCTGCCAGGCCAATCTGTCTGCTGAGTTCCTGGTCTGCAGCCCGGAGTTATGAACTACACAATTAAGGTTTGTAAAGCTCTCTGTGACTTTGATGTTCTTGCTGCAAGCACGTACCGACTGAACAGGTTCTCCTAGCAAGTCCCCAAAATCACTCCTAACAAGTCCCCAAAGTCCTGGATCTTGGTCTTGGTCCAGGAGACCTCAAGACCCAAGGTATTCGCTTCATTACTAAATGCATCAAGAGCCACCACTAAGGATTCCAAAGACTCAGATAGAATAGCAACATCATCAGCAAAGTCAAGGTCGGTAACTTCATTCTTATGATTATCATCATTATTGTCATTATTCATCATTATAACTATTTTTATAATGAAAATAACAATAACGATAATTTTAGAAATGATAATGACAATAATACTCATTATAATAACAATAATAACGATATTATTTTTTATTTTGTCATTATTAGTATGAACATTATTAGAATAGAGTTAATTATTGCTATTATTGTAGAAATTATAAAAAATATCATTATAATTATATTATCATTATCAGTATTATTATTGTCATTATCATCATAAATATCATCATTATTGTAAATAATAATGGAATTATCATGAAAATCACCATTACCTGAATTAATGTTAAAATCATCATAAATATCATTTAAAAGCGATTTTTTTTTTACCTTTCTCTCAAAAGGCTAGATTTTGCCGTTTTATTCGACTTTTGGGATTTTATTAGTTTTAGCCTTTATTTCATTATAAATGGACTCTATGATTATTATTATCATCATTATCATCTTTATTGTCATTATTACTATGATTATCATTATAGTCATTATCGTCATGATTATCATTATTATCATCATTATTGCAGTTATAATGATTATTTTGCTAATTATTACTGTCATTTTCATCATTATAACTATTTTTATAGTGATAACAATAATGACAATACTCATTATAATAACAATAATAATGATATTATGATTTCTATTGGCATTATTAGTATGAAAATTATTAGAATAGAGTTAATTATTGCTATTATTGCAGTAATTATCAAAATTATCATTATAATTATCATTTTATTATTATTATCATTTTTATTATTGTCATTTTCATCATAATTGTCATCATTATTGTCAATGATCAAGGAATTATCATGAAAATCATCATAATTAACTGAATTAATGTTAAAATCATCACAATTATCATTTAAAAGTTTTTTTTCGACCTTTCTCTCAAAAGGCTAGATTTTGCAATTTTTTCGGATTTACGGATTTTATTAGTTTTAGCCTTTATTTCAGGATAAATGGACTCTATAATTATTATTATCATCATCATCATTATTGTCATTATTCTTATGATTATCATCATTATAGTTATTATCGTCATGATTATCATTATTATCATTATCATTATTGCAGTTGTAATGGTTATTATGCTAATTATTACTGTCATTTTTATCATTATAACTATTTTTATAATGATAACAATAATGATAATTTTAGAAATAATAATGATAATAATAATCATTATCATAACAATAATAATCATATTATTATGATTTCTATTGTCATTATTTGTATAAAGATTATTAAAATAGAGTTGATTATTGCTATTGTTGCAGAATTTATAAAAAAATTATCATTATAATTATCATTTTATTATTATTATCATTCTTATTATTGTCATTATGATCATAATTATCATTATTGTTAATAATAGAGGAATTATCATGAAAATCATCATAAGTACCTGAATTGATGTTAAAATCATCATAATTTTCATTTGAAAGCGAGAAAGGCTTTTTTCGACCTTTCTCTCAAAAGGCTGTAATACGCTAGATTTTGCCATTTTTCGACTTTTGGGATTTTTATTAGGTTTAGCCTATATTTCATTATAAATGGACTCTATGATTATTATCATTATTGCCATTATTCTTATGATTATCATCATTATAGTCATTATCGTCATGATTATCATTATCATTATCATTATTGCAGTTATAATGATCATTTTCATCAATATAACTATTTTTATAATGATAATAACAAAAATGATAATTTTAGAAATAATAATGATAATAGTACTCATTATAATAAAAATAATAATAATATCATTATTTTTTCTATTGTCATTATTTGTATGAAAATTATTAGAATAGAGTTAATTATTGCTACTCTTGGAGTGATTTTCAAAATTACCATTATAATTATCATTTTATTATCATCATTATTATTATTGTCATTATCATCATAATTATCATCATTATTGTTAATAATAAATGAGTTATCATGAAAATTACCATAATTACCTGAATTAATGTTAAGAGCATCATAATTATCATTTGAAAGCGAAAAGGGAGGTTCTTCGCCCTTTCTCTGAATAGGCTATAATACGCTAGATTTTGCCGATTTTCCGACTTTTGGGATTTTATTAGTTTTAGCATTTATTTAGTTATCATTATTATCATTGTCATTATTGCAGTTATAATGATTATTATGCTAATCATTACTGTCATTTTCATCATTATAACTTTTTTATAATGATAATAACAATAATGATAATTTTAGAATTAAGAATGACAATAATACTCATTATAATAACAATAATAATGATATCATTATTATTTCTATTGGCATTATTAGTATGAAAAATACTAAAATAGAGTTAATTATTGCCATTATTGCAGTAATTATCAAAATTACCATTATAATTATCATTTTATTATCATTATTATTAGTCATCATCATCATAATTATCATCATTATTGTGAATAATTAAGGAATTATCATGAAAATCATCATAATTATCTGAAATAATGTTTATATATGTGTATATATATATATTATATATATATATATATATATATATATATATATATATATATATATATATATATATATATATATATATATATATATATATATGTTTAAATATAATACATATATACAGACAAACAAATATATATATAGGTATATATATATATATATATATATATATATATATATATATATATATATATATATATATATATATATATATATATATATATATATATATATATATATATATATATATATGTATGTATAAATATAATACATATATACAGACAAACAAATATATATATAGGTATATATATATATATATATATATATATATATATATATATATATATATATATATATATATATATATATATACTTTCCGCCTTTATTTCATAATAAATGAACTCTATGATTATTATCATTATTATTATTATTGTCATTATTTTTATTATTATCATTATAGTCATTATCGTCATCATTATCATTATTATCAATATTGCTGTTATAATAATTATTATGCTAAATATTATTGTCATTTTCATCTTTATAACTATTTTTATAATGATAATAACAATAATGATAATTTCAGAATTAAGAATGACAATAATTATAATGACAATGATAATGATATTCTTATTATTTCTATTGTCATTATTAGTATGATAATTAAAAGAATAGTTAATCATTGGTATTATTGAAGTAATTATCAAGGCTATCATTTTATTTATTATTTTATCATTATTATCATTATTATCATTATCATTTTCATCATGATTATCATCTCTCATCATTATTGTTAATAATAAAGGAATTATCAGGAAAATCATCCTGATTACCTGAATTAATGTTAAAATCGTTATAATTTTCATTTAAAATAGAAAAAGTTTTTTTCGACGTTTCTCTCAAAAGGCTGTAATATGCTAGATTTTGCCGTTTTTCGACTTTAGGGATTTTACTACTTTTCGCCTTTATTTCATTATAAATGGACTCAATGATTATTATTATCATCATTAGTATCATCTATTTTATGATTATTGTCATTATAGTCATTATCTTTATCATTATCATAATTATTATTATCATTATTGCAGTTATAATTATTATTCTAATTATTATTGTCATTTTCATCATTATAACTATTTTTATAATGATAATAACAATAATAATAATAACAATAATGATAATTTTAGAAATGATAATGACAATAATAATAATTTTAATGACAATGATAATGATATTATTATTTCTATTGTCATTATTAGTATGAAAATTATTTGCATAGAGTTAATCATTGCTATTATTGCAGTAATTATCAAAACTATCATTAAAATTATCATTTTATTATTATTAATCATTATTGTTAATAATAAAGGAATTATCATGAAAATCATTAAAATTACCTGAATGAATCATCATAATTATAATTTAAAAGCGAAAAGGGGGGGTTTTCGACGTTTCTATCGTAATGCTGTAATACGCTAGATATTGCCGTTTTTCGACTTCCAGGATTTTACTACTTTTCGCTATTATTTCATTATAAATGGACTCTATGATTATTTTTATCCTCATTATTATCATTATAGTCATTATCTTTATCATTATCATAATTATTATTATCATTATTGCAGTTATAATAATTATTATGCTAATTATTATTGTCATTTTCATCATTATAACTATTTTATAATGATAATAACAATAATTATGATTTCAGAAATGATAATGACAAAAATAATAATTATAATGACAATGATAATGATATCATTATTTCTATTGTCATTATTAGTATGAAAATTATTAGAATAGAGTTAACCATTGCTATTATTGCAGTAATTATCAAAACTATCATTATAATTATCAATATTATTGTCATTATCATCATGATTATCATCATTATTCTTAATAATAAAGGAATTATCATGAAAATCATCATAATTACCTGAATTCATGTTAAAATCCTCATAATTACCAGTAAAAAGCGAAAAATTATTTTTTTTGTCGTTTCTATCAAACTGCTGTAATACGCTAGATTTTACCGTTTTTTCGACTTTTGGGGATTTTATTACTTTTGGCCTTTATTTCATTATAAATGGACTGAATGATAATTATTTTCTAATAATTTTCATACTTAAAATGACAATAGAAATAATAATATTATCATTGTCATTATAATTATTATTATTATCTTTATTATTTCTAAAATTATCATTATTGTTATTATCATTATGAAAATAGTCACAATGATAAAAATGACAATAATAATTAGCATAATAATTATTGTAACAGCAATTATGATGACAATGATAATGATGACAATAATGACAATAATGATAATAATAATAATAATAATAATAGAGTCCTTTTATAATGAAATAAAGGCAAAAAGTAGTAAAATACCAAAAGTCGAAAAAACGGCAAATTATAGAGTATTAAAGCATTTTCAGAGAAACGTCGAAAAAAAACTTTTTCGGTATTAAATGATAATTATGATTTTAACATTAATTCAGGTAATCAGGATGATTTTCATGATAATTCCTTTATTATTAAATATAATAATGATAATCATGATGAAAATAACAATAATATTGATAATAATGATAAAATGATAACTATAATGATAGTTTTGTTAATTACTGCAATAATAGCAATAATTAACTTCATTCTAATAATTTTCATACTAATAATGATAATGGATATAATAATAATATCATTATCATTATCATTATCATTATTTTTATTGTCATTATTATATCTAATAATAATAATATCATTATCATTATCATTATCATTATCATTATTTTTAGTATCATTATAAAAGTAGTTACAATGATGAAAATGACAATAATAATTATAATATAATTAAAATAACTGCAATAAGGTTAATAATAATAATAGCAATGATGACGATAATGACTATGATAATAACAATCATAAAAAAATGATAACAATAATAATAATGATGTATACATATACACTTATCTATATATATATATATATATATATATATATATATATATATATATATATATATATATATATATATATATATATATATATATATATATATATATATATATATATATATATATATATATATATATATATATTTATTTATATTTGTATATGCTTGTTTATCTGTATATATGCATTTTATATATACATACCTTTATATGTATATATGTGTATATATATATATATATATATATATATATATATATATATATATATATATATATATATATATATATATATGTATATATATATATATATATATATAATATATATATATATATATATATACATATATATATATATATATATATATATATATATATATATATATATATATATATATATATATATATATATATATATATATATATATATATATATATATATATATATATATATATATATATATATATATATATATATATATATATATATATATATATATATATATATATATGGATATGTAAATATATATACACACACACATGATATTTTCATACATCTGCATTTATATATATATATATATATATATATATATATATATATATATATATATATATATATATATATATATATATATATATATATATATATATATATATATATATATATATATATATATATATATATATATATATATATATATATATATATATATATATATATATATATATATATATATATATATATATATATATATATATATATGTATATATATATATATATATAGATAGATAGATAGATAGATAGATAGATAGATAGAGAGATAGATATAGATATATATATATATGTATATAAATAATATAATAATATAATAATATAATAAAAA
>NC_091575.1:4032121-4037121 GCF_042767895.1 Penaeus vannamei | reverse complement strand
ATAAATGCTAAAACTAATAAAATTCCAAAAGTCGAGAAATTGGCAAAATCCTGCGTATTACAGCCTATTCAGAGAAAGGGCGAAGAACCTCCTTTTTCGCTTTCAAATGATAATTATGATGCTCTTAACATTAATTCAGGTAATTATGATGATTTTCATGATAACTTATTTATTATTAACAATAATGATGATAATTATGATGATAATGACAATAATAATAATGATAATAAAAAAATGATAATTATAATGGTAATTTTGATAATTACTCCAATAGTAGCAAAAATTAACTCTATTCTAATAATTTTCATACAAATAATGACAATAGAAAAAATAATAATATCATTATTATTGTTATCATAATGAGTACTATTGTCATTATTATTTCTAAAATTATCATTTTTGTTATTATCATTATAAAAATAGTTATAATGATGAAAATGACTAATAATTAGCATAATAATCATTATAACTGCAATAATGATAATGATAATGATAATCATGACGATAATGACTATGATGATGATAATCATAAGAATAATGACAATAATGATAATAATAATAATCATAGAGTCCATTTATAATGAAATATAGGCTAAACCTAATAAAAAACCCAAAAGTCGAAAAAATGGCAAAATCTAGCGTATTACAGCCTTTTGAGAGAAAGGTAGAAAAATGACTTTCTCGCATTCAAATGATAATTATGATGATTTTAACATTAATTCAGGTACTTATGATGATTTTCATGATAATTCCTTTATTATTAACAATAATGATAATTATGATGATAATGACAATAATAAAAATGATAATAATAATAAAATGATAATTATAATGATAATTTTTTTTATAATTTCTGCAACAATAGCAATAATCAACTCTATTTTAATAATTTTCATACAAATAATGACAATAGAAATCATAATAATATGATTATTATTGTTATCATAATGATTGTTATTGTTATTATTTCTAAAATTATCATTATTATTATTATCATTATAAAAATAGTTATAATGATAAAAATGACTGTAATAATTAGCATAATAACCATTACAAATGCAATAATGATAATGATGATAATGATAATCATGACGATAATGACTATAATGATGATAATCATAAGACTAATGACAATATTGATGATAATAGTAATCATAGAGTCCATTTATAATAAAATAAAGGCTAAAACTAATAAAATCTCAAAAGTCGAAACAACGGCAAAATCTAGCTTATTACAGAAGTTCGAAAAAAAACTTTCTCGCTTTTAAATGATAAGTATAATGATTTTAACATTAATTCAGGTAATTATGATGATTTTCATGATAATTCCTTTATCATTAACAATAATAATAATTATTATGATAATGACTGATAATGATAATATTAATAATAAAATAATAATTATGAGAATAATTTTGATAATTACTGCAATAATAGCAATAATCAACTCTATTCTAATATTTTTCATACTAATAATGACAATAGATATAATAGTAATATCATTATTATTGTTATTATAATGAGTATTATTATCATTATAATTTCTAAAATTATCATTATTGTTATTATGATTATAAAAATAGTTATAATGATGAAGATTACATTAATAATTAGCATAATAATCATTATAATTGCAATAATGATAATGATAATAATGATAATCATGACAATAATGACTATATTGATGATAATCATAAGAATAATGACAATAATGATGATACTCATAAGAATGACAATAATGATGATAACAATAATCATGGAGTCCATTTATAATGAAATAAAGGCTAAAACTAATAAGATCCCAAAAGTCGAAAAAACGGCAAGATCTAGTGTATTGCAGCCTTTTGAGAGAAAGGTCGAAAAAAAACTTTTTCGCTTTTAAATGATAATTATGATGATTTTAACATTAATTCAGGTAATTATGATGATTTTCATGATAATTCCTTTATAATTAACCATAATGATGATAATCATGATGATAATGTCAATAATGATAATGATAATAATAAAATAATAATTATAATGGTAATTTTCATAATTACTGCAATAATAACAATAATTAATTCTATTCTTATAATTTTCATACTAATAATGACAATAGAAATAATAGCATTATTATTTTTATTATAATGAGTATTATTGTCATTATTATTTCTAAAATTATCATTATTGTTATTATCATTATAAAAATAGTTATAATGATGAAAATGACAGTAATAATTAGCATGATTATCATTATTACTGCAATAATGATAATGATAATAACGGTAACCATGACGATAATGACTATAATGATTATAATCATAAGAATAATGACAATAATGATGATAATGATGATAATAATAATAATCATAGAGTCCATTTATTAGAAATAAAGGCTAAAACTAATAAAATCCGTAAATCCGAAAAAACGGCAAAATCTAGCCTTTTGAGAGAAAGGTCGAAAAAAAAACTTTTTCGCTTTTAAATGATAATTATGATGATTTTAACATTAATTCAGTTAATTATGATGATTTTCATGATATTTTCTTGATCATTAACAATAATGATGATAATTATGATGATAATGACAATAATAATAATGATAATGATAATAAAAGGATAATTATAAAGATAATTTTGATAATTACTGCAATGATAGCAATAATTAACTCTATTCTAATAATTTTCATACTAATAATGCCAATAGAAATCATAATAATATCATTATTATTGTTATTATCATTATAAAAATAGTTATAATGATGAAAATGACAAAATAATCATTATAACTGCAATAATGATGATAATAATGATAATCATGACGATAATGACTATAATGATAATCATAGTAATAATGACAATAAAGATGATAATGATGATAATAATAATCATAGAGTCCATTTATAATGAAATAAAGGCTAAAACTAATAAAATCCCAAAAGTCGAATAAAACGGCAAAATCTAGCGTAATATAGCCTTTTGAGAGAAAGGTAAAAAAAAAAAAAAAATCGCTTTTAAATGATATTTATGATGATTTTAACATTAATTCAGGTAATGATGATTTTCATGATAATTCCATTATTATTTACAATAACGATGATAATTATGATGATAATGACAATAATAATTATGATAATGATAATATAATGATAATGATATTTGTTTTTAATAATTTCTACAATAATAGCAATAATTAACTATTCTAGTAATGTTCATACTAATAATGACAAAATAAAAAATAATATCGTTATTATTGTTATTATAATGAGTATTATTGTCATTATCATTTCTAAAATTATCGTTATTGTTATTTTCATTATAAAAATAGTTATAATGATGAATAATGACAATAATGATGATAATCATAAGAATGAAGTTACCGACCTTGACTTTGCTGATGATGTTGCTATTCTATCTGAGTCTTTGGAATCCTTAGTGGTGGCTCTTGATGCATTTAGTAATGAAGCGAATACCTTGGGTCTTGAGGTCTCCTGGACCAAGACCAAGATCCAGGACTTTGGGGACTTGCTAGGAGTGATTTTGGGGACTTGCTAGGAGAACCTGTTCAGTCGGTACGTGCTTGCAGCAAGAACATCAAAGTCACAGAGAGCTTTACAAACCCCAATAGTGTAGTTCATAACTCTGGGCTGCAGACCAGGAACTCTGCAGACAGATTGGCCTGGCAGCAGGGGTCATGGACTCTCTTGACAGAGTATATGGAGATGCCGGTACCTGTACAGGACTACGCTATGCGTCTTCAAGGCCCTGATAACTCCAGTTTTGTTATATGGTAGTGAAATCTAGACATTATCCTGCACCTTGTTGTCACGTCTTGATGCCTTTTGCAATAGATCCTTGTGCTGGTTCATGGGGTACTGTTGGTGGGACCATGTGTCAAACCAACGGTTGCACCATGAGACTGGCAAAGGAACTATTACCTGCACAATCCGTGATCGCCAACTCAGGCTATATGGCTACCGGGCTGACTTCCCTCAGGATGATCCTGCCCACCAGGTTGTCTCTGTTCGAGGCAACCCTAGGTGGAGGAGACCTGTGGGACGATATCATTGTAATTATGATTTTATCATTACTATTCACTATCATTGTCATTATCATCATAATTATTATCATTATTGTCAGTAATAAAGAATTATCATGAAAATCATCATAATTACCTGAATTTATGTTAAATTCCTCATAATTACCATTGAAAAGCAAAAAAGGGTTTTTTTCGACGTTTCTCTCATAAGGCTACATTTTCCCGTTTTTTCGCCTTGTTGAATTTTATTACTTCTGGCCTTTATTTCACTATAAATAGACTGAATAATAATTATCATCATTACTATCATTACTGTCATTATTTTCATGATTATTATCATTATAGTCATTACCATCATGATTATCCTTAGTATCATTATTGTAGTTATAATATTTATTATGGGAATTGTTATTGCTATTTTTATCATTATGCCTATTTATGTAATGATAATAGCAATAATGATAATTATAATGACAATGATAATGATGTTATTATTTCTATTCCCATTATCAGTATGAAAATTACTGGAATAGAGTTAGTTATTGCTATTATTGCAGTAATTATTAAAATTATCATTATAATTATGATTGGTTATCATTATCATTGTCATTATCATTGATAATTATCAATCATAATTATTATCATAATTATATTATCATCATAATTATCATCATTGTCAAAGGAATTATCATGAAAATCATCATAATTACTTGAATTAATGTCAAAGTCCTCGTAATTACCATTAAAAAGCGAAAAGGTTTTTTTCGACGTTTCTCTGAAAAGGCTGTATACGCTAGACTTTGCCTTTTTTTCGACTTTTAGGATTTTATTATTTCTGGCCTTTATTTCATTATCAATGGACTGAATAATAATTATAATCATTAATTTCATGATTATTATCATTATAGTCATTACCATCATGATTATCACTATTATTATCATAATTGATGCAGTTATGATAATTATTATGCTAATTATT
>NC_091575.1:4007121-4024621 GCF_042767895.1 Penaeus vannamei | reverse complement strand
TATATATATATATATATATATATATATATATATATATATATATATATATATATATATATATATATATATATATATATATATACGTACTATGTGTGTATATGTATGTATATATATATATATATATATATATATATATATATATATATATATATATATATATATATATATATATATATATATATAAATGCAGATGTATGAAAACATCATGTGTGTGTATATATATTTACATATCCTTATATATGTATATATATATATATATATATATATATATATATATATATATATATATATATATATATATATATATATATATATATATATATATATATATATATATATATATATATATATATATATATATATATATATATATATATATATATATATATATATATATATATATATATATATATATATATATATATATATATATATATATATATATATATATATATATATATATATATATATACATATATATATATATATGTATATATATATATATATAAATATATATATATACATATATATATATATATATATATATATATATATATATATATATATATATATATATATATATATATATATATATATATATATATATATATATATATATATTTATATATATAAATGTATGTATATATAAAATGCATATATACAGATAAACAAGCATATACAAATATAAATATATATATATATATATATATATATATATATATATATATATATATATATATATATATATATATATATATATATATAAGTGTATATGTATACATCATTATTATCATTGTTATCATTTTTTTATGATTGTTATTATCATAGTCATTATCGTCATCATTGCTATTATTATTATTATCATTATTGCAGTTATTTTAATTATATTATAATTATTATTGTCATTTTCATCATTGTAACTACTTTTATAATGATACTAAAAATAATGATAATGATAATGATAATGATAATGATATTATTATTATTAGATATAATAATGACAATAAAAATAATGATAATGATAATGATAATGATATTATTATTATATCCATTATCATTATTAGTATGAAAATTATTAGAATGAAGTTAATTATTGCTATTATTGCAGTAATTAACAAAACTATCATTATAGTTATCATTTTATCATTATTATCAATATTATTGTTATTTTCATCATGATTATCATTATTATATTTAATAATAAAGGAATTATCATGAAAATCATCCTGATTACCTGAATTATTGTTAAAATCATAATTATCATTTAATAGCGAAAAAGTTTTTTTTCGACGTTTCTCTCAAAATGCTTTAATACTCTATAATTTGCCGTTTTTTCGACTTTTGGTATTTTACTACTTTTTGCCTTTATTTCATTATAAAAGGACTCTATTATTATTATTATTATTATCATTATTGTCATTATTGTCATCATTATCATTGTCATCATAATTGCTGTTACAATAAGTATTATGCTAATTATTATTGTCATTTTTATCATTGTGACTATTTTCATAATGATAATAACAATAATGATAATTTTAGAAATAATAAAGATAATAATAATAATTATAATGACAATGATAATGATATTATTATTTCTATTGTCATTTTAAGTATGAAAATTATTAGAAAATAATTATCATTCAGTCCATTTATAATGAAATAAAGGCCAAAAGTAATAAAATCCCCAAAAGTCGAAAAAACGGTAAAATCTAGCGTATTACAGCAGTTTGATAGAAACGACAAAAAAATAATTTTTCGCTTTTTACTGGTAATTATGAGGATTTTAACATGAATTCAGGTAATTATGATGATTTTCATGATAATTCCTTTATTATTAAGAATAATGATGATAATCATGATGATAATGACAATAATATTGATAATTATAATGATAGTTTTGATAATTACTGCAATAATAGCAATGGTTAACTCTATTCTAATAATTTTCATACTAATAATGACAATAGAAATAATGATATCATTATCATTGTCATTATAATTATTATTTTTGTCATTATCATTTCTGAAATCATAATTATTGTTATTATCATTATAAAATAGTTATAATGATGAAAATGACAATAATAATTAGCATAATAATTATAACTGCAATAATGATAATAATAATTATGATAATGATAAAGATAATGACTATAATGACAATAATCATAAAATAGATGATACTAATGATGATAATAATAATCATTGAGTCCATTTATAATGAAATAAAGGCGAAAAGTAGTAAAATCCCTAAAGTCGAAAAAACGGCAAAATCTAGCATATTACAGCCTTTTGAGAGAAACGTCGAAAAAAACTTTTTCTATTTTAAATGAAAATTATAACGATTTTAACATTGATTCAGGTAATCAGGATGATTTTCCTGATAATTCCTTTATTATTAACAATAATGATGATAGATGATAATCATGATGAAAATGATAATGATAATAATGATAATAATGATAAAATAATAAATAAAATGATAGACTTGATAATTACTTCAATAATACCAATGATTAACTATTCTTTTAATTATCATACTAATAATGACAATAGAAATAATAACAATATCATTATCATTGTCATTATAATTATAATTATTGTCATTCTTAATTCTGAAATTATCATTATTGTTATTATCATTATAAAAATAGTTATAATGATGAAAATGACAATAATATTTAGCATAATAATTATTATAACAGCAATATTGATAATAATGATAATGATGACGATAATGACTATAATGATAATAATAAAAATAATGACAATAATAATAATAATGATAATAATCATAGAGTTCATTTATTATGAAATAAAGGCGGAAAGTATATATATATATATATATATATATATATATATATATATATATATATATATATATACCTATATATATATATTTGTTTGTCTGTATATATGTATTATATTTATACACACACACACACACACACACACACACACATATATATATATATATATATATATAGATATATATATATATATATATATATATATATATATATATATATACCTATATATATATTTCTTTATGTATGTATATATATATATATATATATATATATATATATATATATATATATATATATATATATATATATAAATATATATATATATATATATATATATATATATATATATATATATATATATATATATATAATATATATATATATATATATATATATATATATATATATATATATATATATATATATACACACATATATAAACATTATTTCAGGTAATTATGATGATTTTCATGATAATTCCTTAATTATTCACAATAATGATGATAATTATGATGATGATGACTAATAATAATGATAATAAAATGATAATTATAATGGTAATTTTGATAATTACTGCAATAATGGCAATAATTAACTCTATTCTAATATTTTTCATACTAATAATGCCAATAGAAATAATAATGATATCATTATTATTGTTATTATAATGAGTATTATTGTCATTCTTAATTCTAAAATTATCATTATTGTTATTATCATTATAAAAAAGTTATAATGATGAAAATGACAGTAATAATTAGCATAATAATCATTATAACTGCAATAATGACAATGATAATAATGATAACTAAATAAATGCTAAAACTAATAAAATCCCAAAAGTCGAAAAATCGGCAAAATCTAGCGTATTATAGCCTATTCAGAGAAAGGGCGAAGAACCTCCCTTTTCGCTTTCAAATGATAATTATGATGCTCTTAACATTAATTCAGGTAATTATGGTGATTTTCATAATAACTCATTTATTATTAACAATAATGATGATAATTATGATGATAATGACAATAATAATAATGATGATAATAAAATGATAATTATAATGGTAATTTTGAAAATCACTCCAATAGTAGCAGTAATTAACTCTATTCTAATAATTTTCATACAAATAATGACAATAGAAAAAATAATGATATTATTATTATTTTTATTATAATGAGTACTATTATCATTATTATTTCTAAAATTATCATTTTTGTTATTATCATTATAAAAATAGTTATATTGATGAAAATGATCATTATAACTGCAATAATGATAATGATGATAATGATAATCATGACGATAATGATTATAATGATGATAATCATAAGAATAATGGCAATAATGATAATAATCATAGAGTCCATTTATAATGAAATATAGGCTAAACCTAATAAAAATCCCAAAAGTCGAAAAATGGCAAAATCTAGCGTATTACAGCCTTTTGAGAGAAAGGTCGAAAAATGCTTTTCTCGCTTTCAAATGAAAATTATGATGATTTTAACATTAATTCAGGTACTTATGATGATTTTCATGATAATTCCTCTATTATTAACAATAATGATAATTATGATCATAATAACAATAATAAGAATGATAATGATAATAAAATGATAATTATAATGATAATTTTTTTTATAAATTCTGCAACAATAGCAATAATCAACTCTATTTTAATAATTTTTATACAAATAATGACAATAGAAATCATAATAATATGATTATTATTGTTATGATAATGATTATTATTATCATTATTATTTCTAAAATTATCATTATTGTTATTATCATTATAAAAATAGTTATAATGATAAAAATAACAGTAATAATTAGCATAATAACCATTACAACTGCAATAATGATAATGATAATAATGATAATCATGACGATAATGACTATAATGATGATAATCATAAGAATAATGACAATAATGATAATAATCATAGAGTCCATTTATAATGAAATATAGGCTAAACCTAATAAAAATCCCAAAAGTCGAAAAATGGCAAAATCTACCGTATTACAGCCTTTTGAGAGAAAGGTCGAAAAATGCCTTTCTCGCTTTCAAATGAAAATTATGATGATTTTAACATTAATTCAGGTACTTATGATGATTTTCATGATAATTCCTCTATTATTAACAATAATGATAATTATGATCATAACGACAATAATAAGAATGATAATAATAATAAAATGATAATTATAATGATAATTTTTTTTATAAATTCTGCAACAATAGCAATAATCAACTCTATTTTAATAATTTTTATACAAATAATGACAATAGAAATCATAATAATATGATTATTATTGTTATGATAATGATTATTATTATCATTATTATTTCTAAAATTATCATTATTGTTATTATCATTATAAAAATAGTTATAATGATAAAAATAACAGTAATAATTAGCATAATAACCATTACAACTGCAATAATGATAATGATAATAATGATAATCATGACGATAATGACTATAATGATGATAATCATAAGAATAATGACAATAATGATAATAATCATAGAGTCCATTTATAATGAAATATAGGCTAAACCTAATAAAAATCCCAAAAGTCGAAAAATGGCAAAATCTAGCGTATTACAGCCTTTTGAGAGAAAGGTCGAAAAATGCCTTTCTCGCTTTCAAATGAAAATTATGATGATTTTAACATTAATTCAGGTACTTATGATGATTTTCATGATAATTCCTCAATTATTAACAATAATGATAATTATGATCATAATGACAATAATAAGAATGATAATAATAATAAAATGATAATTATAATGATAATTTTTTTATAAATTCTGCAACAATAGCAATAATCAACTCTATTTTAATAATTTTTATACAAATAATGACAATAGAAATCATAATAATATGATTATTATTGTTATGATAATGATTATTATTATCATTACTATTTCTAAAATTATCATTATTGTTATTATCATTATAAAAATAGTTATAATGATAAAAATAACAGTAATAATTAGCATAATAACCATTACAACTGCAATAATGATAATGATAATAATGATAATCATGACGATAATGACTATAATGATGATAATCATAAGAATAATGACAATAATGATGATGATGATAATAAT
Source organism: Penaeus vannamei (assembly GCF_042767895.1). NCBI lineage: Eukaryota > Metazoa > Arthropoda > Malacostraca > Decapoda > Penaeidae > Penaeus > Penaeus vannamei. The sequence goes on along the minus strand of NC_091575.1, from coordinate 4,018,689 downwards.
AATTATAGAGTCCATTTATCCTGTAATAAAGGCTAAAACTAATAAAATCCGTAAATCCGAAAAAAATAGCAAAATCTAGCCTTTTGAGAGAAAGGTCGAAAAAAAACTTTTAAATGATAATTATGATGATTTTAACATTAATTCAGTTAATTATGATGATTTTCATGATAATTCCTTGATCATTGACAATAATGATGATAATTATGATGATAATGACAATAAAAATGATAATAATAATATAATAATAAAATGATAATTATAATGATAATTTTGATAATTACTGCAATAATAGCAATAATTAACTCTATTCTAATAATTTTCATACTAATAATGCCAATAGAAATCATAATATCATTATTATTGTTATTATAATGAGTATTGTCATTATTGTTATCACTATAAAAATAGTTATAATGATGAAAATGACAGTAATAATTAGCAAAATAATCATTATAACTGCAATAATGATGATAATAATGATAATCATGACGATAATGACTATAATGATAATCATAGTAATAATGACAATAACGATGATAATGATGATAATAATAATCATAGAGTCCATTTATAATGAAATAAAGGCTAAAACTAATAAAATCCCAAAAGTCGAATAAAACGGCAAAATCTAGACTCTTGAGAGAAAGGTAAAAAAAAAAAAATCGCTTTTAAATGATATTTATGATGATTTTAACATTAATTCAGGTAATGGTGATTTTCATGATAATTCCATTATTATTTACAATAATGATGATATTTATGATGATAATGACAATAATAATAATGATAATGATAATATAATGATAATGATGATGATATTTTTTATAATTTCTACAATAATAGCAATAATTAACTCTATTCTAATAATGTTCTTACTAATAATGACAAAATAAAAAATAATATCGTTATTATTGTTATTATAATGAGTATTATTGTCATTATCATTTCTAAAATTATCGTTATTGTTATTTTCATTATAAAAATAGTTATAATGATGAATAATGACAATAATGATGATAATCATAAGAATGAAGTTACCGACCTTGACTTTGCTGATGATGTTGCTATTCTATCTGAGTCTTTGGAATCCTTAGTGGTGGCTCTTGATGCATTTAGTAATGAAGCGAATACCTTGGGTCTTGAGGTCTCCTGGACCAAGACCAAGATCCAGGACTTTGGGGACTTGTTAGGAGTGATTTTGGGGACTTGCTAGGAGAACCTGTTCAGTCGGTACGTGCTTGCAGCAAGAACATCAAAGTCACAGAGAGCTTTACAAACCTTAATTGTGTAGTTCATAACTCCGGGCTGCAGACCAGGAACTCAGCAGACAGATTGGCCTGGCAGCAGGGGTCATGGACTCTCTTGACAGAGTATATGGAGATGCCAGTACCTGTACAGGACTACGCTATGCGTCTTCAAGGCCCTGATAACTCCAGTTTTGTTATATGGTAGTGAAATCTAGACATTATCCTGCACCTTGTTGTCACGTCTTGATGCCTTTTGCAATAGATCCTTGTGCTGGATCATGGGGTACTGTTGGTGGGACCACGTGTCAAACCAACGGTTGCACCATCAGACTGGCAAAGGAACTATTACCTGCACAATCAGACTATATGGCTACCGGGCTGACTTCCCTCAGGATGATCCTGCCCACCAGGTTGTCTCTGTTCGAGGCAACCCTATGTGGAGGAGACCAGTAGGACGATATCATTGTAATTATGATTTTATCATTACTATTCACTATCATTCTCATTATCATCATAATTATTATCATTATTGTCAGTAATAAAGAAGTATCATGAAAATCATCATAATTACCTGAATTAATGTTAAATTCCTCATAATTACCATTAAAAAACAAAAAAAGGTTTTTTTCGACGTTTCTCTCAAAAGGCTACATTTTGCCGTTTTTTCGCCTTGTTGAATTTTATTACTTCTGGCCTTTATTTCACTATAAATAGACTGAATAATAATAATAATCATTACTATCATTACTGTCATTATTTTCATGATTATTATCATTATAGTCATTACCATCATGATTATCCTTATTATTATCATCATTATTGTAGTTATAATAATTATTATGGGAATTGTTATTGCTATTTTTAGCATTATGCCTATTTATATAATGATAATGGCAATAATGATAATTTTAGAAAGGATGACAATAATGATAATCATAATGACAATGATAATGATATTATTATTTCTATTCCCCTTATTAGTATGAAAATTACTGGAATAGAGTTAGTTATTGCTATTATTGCAGTAATTATTAAAATTATCATTATAATTATGATTGGTTATCATTATCATTGTCATTATCATTGATAATTTTCAATCATAATTATTATCATAATTATATTATCATCATAATTATCATCACTATTGTCAAAAATCAAGGAATTATCATGAAAATCATCATAATTACTTGAATTAATGTTAAAATCCTCGTAATAACCATTAAAAAGCGAAAAGGTTTTTTTCGACTTTTCTCTCAAAAGGCTGTATACGCTAGACTTTGCCTTTTTTCGACTTTTAGGATTTTATTATTTCTGGCCTTTATTTCATTTTCAATGGACTGAATAATAATTATAATCATTATCATTACTTTCATTATTTTCATGATTATTATTATTATAGTCATTACCATCATGATTATCACTATTATTATCATAATTGATGCAGTTATGATAATTATTATGCTAATTATTATTGATATTTTTATCATTATAATTATTTATATAATGATAATAGCAATAGAGATAATTTCAGAAATAGTAATGACAATAATAATAATTATAATGGCAATGATAATGATGTTATCATTTTTTCTATTGCCATTATTAGTATGAAAATTGTTGGATTGTTAGTTATTGCTATTATTGCAGTATTTATCAAAATTATCATATAATTATGATTTTATCATTTTTATTGTCATTATCATTGGCATTATCATCATAATTATCATCATTATTGTCAATGATAAAGGAATTATCATGAAAATCATCATAATTACCTGAATTAATGTTAGAATCCTCATAATTACCATTAAAAAGTTAAAAGGGGGGGGTTTTCGACGTTTCTCTGAAAAGGCTGTAATACGCTAGATTTTGCCGTTTTTTCGACTTGTGGAATTTTATTACTTCTGGCCTTTATTTCATTATAAATGGACTGAATTATATTTGTTATCATCATTATCATTACTGTCATTATTTTCATGATTATTATCATTATAGTCTTTATCAACATGATTATCATTATTATTATCATACTATTGCAGTTATAATAATTATTATGCTAATTATTATTGCTATTTTTATTATTATAACTATCTATATAATAATACCAATAATGATAATTTTAGAAATAATAATGACAATAATAATGTTTATAATGACAATGATAATGGTGTTATTATTATTTCTATTGCCATTATTAGTATGAAATTATTGGAATAGAGTTAATTATTGCTATTATTGCAGAAATTATCAAAATTATCATTATAATTTTATCATTATTGTCATTGTCATTGTCATTATCATCATTATTGTCAATAATCAAGGAATTATCATGAAAATCATCATAATTACCTGAATTAATGTTAAAATCATCATAATTTCGATTAAAAATCGAAAAAGTTTTTTTTCGACGTTTCTCTCAAAAGGCTGTTATTCGCTAGATTTTGCCGGTTTTTCGACTTTTGAGATTTTATTACTTGTGGCCTTTATTTCATTATAAATGGACAATAATAATTATTATCATCATTATTGCAGTTATAATAATTATTATGCTAATTATTATTTTCATTTTCAGCATTATAACTATTTTTATAATGATAATAACAATAATGATAATTTTAGAAATAATAATGACAATAATAGTAATAATAATGAAAATGATAATGATATTATTATTTCTATTGTCATTATTAGTATGAAAATTATTTATCAATACTATCATTATAATTATCATTTTATCATTAATATCATTATTATTATTGTCATTATCATGATTATCATTATTATTGTTAATAATAAAGGATTTATCATAAAAATCATCATAATTACCTGAATTAATGTTAAAATCATCATAATTATCATTTATAATCGAAATAGTTTTTTTCGACGTTTTTCTGAAAAGGCTAGATTTTGCCGCTTTTCGACGTTAGGGATTTTATTACTTTTCGCCTTTATTTCATTATAAATGGACTCTTTGATCATTATTATCATCAAAATTATCATTATTGTCATTATTTTTATGATTATTACCATTATAGTCATTATCGTCATCATTATCATTATTATTATTATCCTTATTTCAGTTATGATAATTATTATGCTCTTTATTATTGCCATTTTCATCATTATAACTATTTTTATAATGATAATAACAATAGTGATAATTTTAGAAAAAATAATGAGAATAATAATAATTATAATGACAATGATAATGATATTATTATTTCTATTGTCATTATTAGTATAAAAATGATTAGAATGGAGTTACTTATTGGTATTATTTCAGTAATTATGAATACTATCAGTATAATTATTATTTTATCATGATAATCATCATTATTGTTAATAATAGAGGAATTATCATGAAAATAATCATAATTACCCGAATTACTTTTGAAATCATCATAATTATCATTTAAAAGCGATAAAGGGGGCTTTTCGACATTTCTCTCATAAGGCTGTAAAACGCTAGATTTTGCCGTTTTTTCGTCTTATGGGATTTTGCTACTTTTTGCCTCTATTTCATCATAAATGGACTCTATTCTTAATATTATCATTATTAGTATCATTATTTTTATGGTTATTATCATTATTGTCTTTATCGTCGTCCTTATCATTATTATTATTATCGTTATTGCAGTTATAATAATTATTATGCTAATAATTATTGTCATTTTCATCATTATAAAAACGGCAAAATCTAGCGTATTACAGCCTTTCTAGAGAAACGTCGTAAAAAAAACCTTTTTCGCTTTTTAATGGTAATTATGAGGATTATAGCATTAATCCAGGTAATTATGACGATTTTCATGATAATTCCTTTATTATTGACAATAATGATCATAATTAAGATGATAATGATAATGATAATGGGAATAATAAGGATAAAATCATAATTATAATGATAATTTTGATAATTACTGCAATTATTAACTCTATTCCAATAATTTTCATAGTAATAATCGCAATAAAAATAATATCATTATCTTTGTCATTATAATTATTATTATTGACATTATTATTTCTAAAATTATCATCATTGCTAGTATCATTATATAAATAGTTATAATGATAATGACAATAATAAGGATAAAATCATAATTACAATGATAATTTCATAATTACTGCAACAATTAACTTTATTCCAATAATTTTCATACTAATAATGGCAATAGGAATAATAATATCATTATCATTGTCATTATAATTATTATTATTATCATTATTATTTCTAAAATTATAATTATTGCTATTATCATTATATAAATAGTTATAATGATAAAAATAGCAATAATAATTAGCATAATAATTATTATAACTGCAATAATGGTGATAACAATAATGATAATCATGATGATAATAACTATAATGATAATAATTATGAAAATAATGACAGTAATGATAATGATAATAATTATTGTTCAGTTCTTTTATAATGAAAAAAGGCCCGAAGTAATGAAATCCCAAAAGTCGAAAAAACGGCAAAATCTAGCGTATTACAGCCTTTTGAGAGAAGCGTCGAAAAAAAACTCTTTTGCTTTTAAATGGTGATTATGATGATTTTCATAATTCCTTGATTATTGACAATAAGGATGATAATTATGATGATAATGACAATGATAATGACAATAAGGATACTATCCTAATAATAATTTTGATAATTACTGCAATAATAGCAATAATTAACTGTATTCCAATAATTTTCATACTAATAATGGCAATAGAAATGATAATATAATTATCATTGTCATTATAATTCTTAGTATTGTCATTATTTCTAAAATTATCATTATTGCTATCATTATATAAATAGTTATAATGATAAAAATAGCAATAATAATTAGCATAGTAATTATTATAACTGCAATAATGATGATAATGATAATCATGATGATAATTACTATAATGATAATAATCATGAAAATCATAATAATAAAGTATTGTTAATAATGATGATAAATATTATTCATTCCATTCATAATGAAATAAATGCCAGAAGTAATAAAATCCCAAAAGTAAAAAAACAAAACAAAAAAAAAACGGCAAAATCTAGCGTATTACAGCCTTTTGAGAGAAACTTCGAAAAAAAAACTTTATCGCTTTGTAATGGTAATCATTAGGATTTTAACATTAATTCAGGTAATTATGATGATTTCCTTAATAAATCCTTTATTATTGACATTAATGATGATGATGACAATGATAATGACAATAATAAGGATAAAATCATAATTACAATGATAATTTCATAATTACTGCAACAATTAACTTTATTCCAATAATTTTCATACTAATAATGGCAATAGGAATAATAATATCATTATCATTGTCATTATAATTATTATTATTATCATTATTATTTCTAAAATTATAATTATTGCTATTATCACTATATAAATAGTTATAATGATAAAAATAGCAATAATAATTAGCATAATAATTATAATAACTGCAACAATGATGATATTAATAATGATAATCCTGATGATAATGACTATAATGATAATAATCGTGAAAATAATGACAGTAATGGTAATAATGATGATAATAATTATTATTCAGTCCATTTATAATGAACTAAAAGCCAAAAGTAATAAAATCCCAAAAGTCGAGAAATATGGCAAAATCTAGAGTATTACAGTTGAAAACCACCTTTTTCGCTTTTTAATGGTAATTATGAGGATTTTAACATTAATTCAGGTAATTATGATGATTTTCATGATAATTCCTTTATTATTGACAATAAGGATGATAAATATAATGGTAATGACAATGATAATGACAATAATAATGATAAAATCATAATTATAATGATAATTTTTTATAATCACTTCAAAAATAGCAATAATCAACTCTATTCTAATAATTTTCATACTAATAATGGCAATAAAAATAATAACATCATTATCATTGTCATTATAATTATTATTATTGTCATTATTATTTCTAAAATTATCATTATTGGTATTATCATTGAATAAATAGTTATAATGATAAAAATAGCAATAATAATTAGCATAATAATTATTATAACTGCAATATTGATGATAATAATAATGATGATTATGATGATAATGACTATAATGATAATAATCATGAAAATAATGACAGTAATGATAATAATGATGATAATAATTATTATTCAATCCATTTATAATGAAATAAAGGCCAGAAGTAAAAAAATCCCAAAAGTCTAAAAAACAGCAAAATCTATCCTTTTGAGAGAAACGTCGAAAAAAAACTGTATCGCTTTTTAATGGTAATTATGAGGGTTTTAACATTAATTCAGGTAATTATGATGATTTTCATGATAATTCTTTTATTATTGACAATAATGAAGAAAATTATGATTATAATGACAATGATAATGACAATGATAATGATAAAATCATAATTGTAATGATAATTTTCATAATTACTTCAATAAGTCACTCTATTCCAATAATGTTCATACTAATAATGGCAATAGAAATAATAATATCATTATAATTGTCATTATGATGATTATCATTGCCATTATTATTTCTAAAATATTATTATTCCTATTATCATTATATAAATAGTTATTATGATAAAGATAGCAATAATAATTAGCATAGTAATTATTATAAATGCAATAATGATGATAATAATGCTAATCATGATGATAATGACTATAATGATAATAGTCATGAAAATAATGAAAGTATTGATAATGGTGATGATAATTATTATTCATTCAATTCATAATGAAATAAAGGCCAGAAGTAATAAAATCCCAAAAGTAAAAAAAAAAAAAAAAAAAAAAAACGGCAAAATCTAGCGTATTACAGCCTTTTCAGAGAAACGTCGAAAAAAACTTTTTCGGTTTGTAATGGTAATTATGAGGATTTTAACATTAATTCAGGTAATTATGATGATTTCCTTAATAAATCCTTTATTACTGACATTAACGATGATAATTATGATGATAATGACAATGATAATGACAATAATAATGATAAAATCATAATTATAATGATAATTTTGATAATTACTGCATCAATTAACTTTATTCCAATAATTTTCTACTAATAATGGCAATAGGAATAATAATATTATCATTGTCATGATAATTATTATTATTGTCATTATTATTTCTAAAATTATCATTATTGGTATTATCATTATATAAATAATAATGATAAAAATAGCAATAAGAATTAGCATAATAATTATTATAACTGCAATATTGATGATAATAATAATGATAATCATGATAATAATGACTATAATGATAATAATCATGAAAATAATGACAGTAATGATAATAATGATGATAATAATTATTATTTAGTCCATTTATAATGAAATAAAGGCCAGAAGTAATAAAATCCCAAAAGGAAAAAACGGCAAAATCTATCCTTTTGAGAGAAACGTCGAAAAAAACTGTATCGCTTTTTAATGGTAATTATGAGGGTTTTAACATAAATTCAGGTACTTATGATGATTTTCATAATAATTCTTTTATTATTGATAATAATGAAAATTATGATGATAATGACAATGATAATAACAATAATAATATTCCAATAATGTTCATACTAATAATGGCAATAGAAATAATATTATAATTGTCATTATGATAATTATTATTGTCATTATTATTTCTAAAATTATTATTGCTGTTCTCATTATATAAATAGTTATTATGATAAAGATAGCAATAATAATTAGTATAATAATTATTATAACTGCAATAATGATGATAATAATGGTAATCATGATGATAATTACCATAATGATAATAATCATGAAAATAATGACAGTAATGATAATAATGATAATAATTATCGTTCAGTCCATTTATAATGAAATAAAGGCCAGTAGTAATAAAATCCTAAAATTCGAAAAAAAAACCCGGCAAAATCTAGCATATTCCAGCCTTTGAGAGAAAATTCGAAAAAAAACCTTTTTCGCTTTTTATTGGTAATTATGAGGATTTTAACATTAATTCAGGTAATTATGAGGATTTTCATGATTATTCCTTTATTATTGACAATATAGATAATTATGATGATAATGACAATAATAATGATAAAATCATAATTATAATAATTTTGATAATTACTGGAATAATAGCAATGATTAATTCTATTACAATAATTTCCCTACTAATAATGGCAATAGAATTAAAAATAACATCATTATCATTGTCATTATAATTATTATTAATGTCATTATTATTTCTAAAATTATCATTATTGGTATTAACATTATATGAATAGTTATGAATATATAAAAATAATGACAGAAATTGATAATAATGCAGAAGGGATCAACAAACACCTACAACAGGAAAATGTACAATTACATGCAGGGAATGAGATTGTCGCAGACAACATTCAAGGAGAGAGGACAACATGAGGACACATCACTACAGCCTTGGTAGTAATTTAGACACGCATACACACTCAAGGACAAATCCGGAGCCGCGATGACACATTTAGAGGACAGTGAAACAGGCGTGGCCGCAAGGAGGCACAAAAAACGAAAACAAGAAAAATGTAATGTTGGACACCTCCCAGCTCACTTGCCTTCTTTCGTATTCAGTTCCTGGGTTCGCATGTCTAACTTTCCACGTCCGCGCGTGATTCAGCAAGTCAAGAGGGATTAAGTCGGAAAAACAAATCGAATATGTAGAAAGTCGATCGAAGGATGCCCCGTCCTTTCTTCAAATATTTATAGATTGTATATATAATTTATAAGAGTCATGTCGATAGATAAGCAGGTGTAGAGAAGGTATGCTTTCCTCTTCATATGTCTAATTGTAAAGGGTTAGTGATGGTTTCACTGTAAGTATGCAAATGAGTGATTGGGTGTGTGAGGATTCGGGTGATCGAGCCATTTGCGTGTTCATGTCGATGGGTTCACGAACCCGAAACAGAGGTGACGTCGGCAACCTGGTATAACTAATGCATTTATTCATGATATAAAATTAACTACCGACATTCCAGTTCACCGTAAGCCATACCCAGTTCCTCACCATTTGCTAAAAGAATTCGACAATGAAGTAGATCTGATGTTGAAATTAGGAGTAACTGAACCTTCCGATTCACCCTATTGTTCGCCCGTAGTTCTCGTTAAGAAAGCGGATAATACTTGGAGATTTTGCGTCGATTTCAGAGCACTCAGTGACGTAAGTATTTTCGATTTGGAGCCGATGCCTACTCTCGATGGAGCGCTGGGGAACTTTGTCGGCGATCGCTTATTCTCGGAGATCGATCTATGCAAAGGTTACTGGCAGATACCGCTGTCCGACCTTGCGAAAGTTTACACTGCTTTTGCCACTAACCGAGGATTGATGCAGTTCACTAGATTACCCTTTGGCTTAAAAACTGCCTGTGCAACGTTTATACGTTTAATGCGGAAGGTATTATATGGACTGAACAATATAGACTGTTATTTTGACAACATAGTAGTTCATAGTAAAAACTGGCCTGATCACTTGCTAGCTCTGGAATGTCTATTTAATAGATTGCGTAAGTACGGTTTAACAGCAGGACCAAATAAATGTTTCTTTGGATATGATAAGATTAAATATCTTGGATTTCGTCTCGGAAACAATTGCTTGGCCCCTCTTGACGACAAAGTGAAAGCAATTCTCGAGTTACCTCTCCCACGTACGAAGAAACAATTACGATCTTTTCTAGGCACGGTTTCTTTTTACCGCAAATTCATTCCGAATCTAGCGGACATAGTCGCTCCTGTTAATGATCTTTTGAAGAAATTCCGCAGCAATAAGCTTGAATGGAGTGAAGAGCAAATCTCCAGGATTGATGTTCTCAAACACAAGCTAGCTAATACGCCTATTCTAGTTCTGCCAAATTACGATAAGACCTTTTACGTAAGAACGGATGCATCTGACATTGGCTTAGGGGCAATTCTGCTACAGAAATCTGAAGGCATATTAATGCCAGTTGCATATGCCAGCTGAGCTCTTGCAGACCGCGAGAAAAGATACGCCGTTATTGAGCGTGAATGCCAAAGCATAGTCTGGGCAATTAACAAATTCAAATACTATCTGTACGGACGTGAATTTGTACTCCAAACAGACCAACAGCCACTTGTATATCTGCGTAACATGAGAAATAGCAATGGCCGACTCATGCGCTGGTCTTTAGCGCTGCAGTCTTACTCATTTGATATCGAGTATATTAAAGGTAGTGATAATGTAGGAGCAGTTATACTTAGTCGTTGTTCCTTAGAGTGAAACCTCACCTTCCTCTTAAATCTATGAGATTTAAGTCGAAAAGGGGGGGCTATTGTAAAGGGTTAGTGATGGTTTCACTGTAAGTATGCAAAT
>NC_091575.1:3984178-3996621 GCF_042767895.1 Penaeus vannamei | reverse complement strand
ATTGTCATTATGATAATTATTATTGTCATTATTATTTCTAAAAATATTATTATTGCTATTACCATTATATAAATAGTTATTATAATAAAGATAGCAATAATAATTAGCATAATAATTATTATAACTGCAATAATGATGATAATAATGCTAATCATGATGATAACGAATATAATGATAATAATCATGAAAATAATGAAAGTATTGATAATAATGATGATAATTATTATTCATTCCATTCAAAATGAAATAAAGGCCAGAAGTAATAAAATCCCAAAAGTAAAAAAAAAAAAAAAAAAAAAAAAGTAGATAGAGCGATAGATAGATAGATAGAGCGATAGATAGAACGATAGATAGAGATATAGAGAGATATATAGATGTATATATATATATACACACACACACGCACACACACACACACACACACATTTACACACTATATATATATATATATATATATATATATATATATATATATATATATATATATATATATATATATATATATATATATATATATATATATATATATATATATATATATATATATATATATATATATATAACCATCAATCTCTCTCTCCCTCTCTCTCTCTCTCTCTCTCTCTCTCTCTCTCTCTCTCTCTCTATATATATATATATATATATATATATATATATATATATATATATATATATATATATATATATATTATATATATATATATATATATTTATGTATATATATATAAATATATAAATACATATATATATATGTATATATATATATTTATATATATAATATATATATACATATATATACATATATATATTTATATATATATTTATATATATATATTCATATATATATATATTTATATATATTCATATATATATATAATGTATATATATTTATCTATATATATACATACAATATATATATATATGTATATATATATATATATATATATATATATATATATATATATATATATATATATATATTTATTACATATATATATGTATATTTATGTATAATATATATATATACATAAATATGTATATAAATATTTATATCTATCTATTTATCTATCTATATATATATAGATATATATATTTATCTATCTATTTATATATATATATATATCAATTTATCTATCTATCTATCTATCTTTCGATCTCTCTCTCTGTCTCTCTCTCTCTCTCTCTCTCTCTCTCTCTCTCTCTCTCTCTCTCTATATATATATATATATATATATATATATATATATATATATATTGTTTTCAAAATCTCCTATTAGGGTGTTAAAATAGTCACCTTCGGAAAATATTCCCCAAGAAAAAAGGTCAACTTTTCAAAAATGGTACCCGTCCTACTGGAGAAAAGTTATGCTTTCGACAAGTATTATACGTTGTAAAACCCTATTAGAGCATCAATAATAGGTAAATGATAGATAATTATATCAAGTACAAGTATACTGTACATGATTTGTCATGTCAAATGTAAACATAATAAAAAGGAATAAGATCGCGATTATTAGGTCCTTCACATTTTTACGCATAGCACACATATTTTCGGTCCGATTTTAAAGTATTATGGCTCATTTTGTAGCTGAATAATAGTTATATTACATGCGGCCATAAGGAATTGCAATATATTCATGTGGTTCTTGTAAAAGTGACATATGTTTCAAAATCTCCTTTTAGGGTATTACAAGTAGTCACCTTTCGGAAAATATTCACCAAGAAAAAAGTAAGGTCAACTTTTCACAAATTTTTACGCATAGCACACGTATTTTCGGTCCGATTTTAAAGTATTATGGCTCATTTTGTAGCTGAATAATAGTTCTATTACATGCTGCCATAAGGATTTGCAATATTTTCATGTGGTTCTTGTAAAAGTGACATATGTTTTCAAAATCTATAAGGGTTTTAAAATAGTCACCTTCGGAAAATATTCCCCAAGAAAAAAGTAAGGTCAACTTTTCAAAAATGGTACCCGACCGACTGGAGAAAAGTTATTCTTTCGACAAATATTATACGTTGTAAAACCCTATTAGAGCATCAATAATAGGTAAATGATAGTTAACTATATCAAGTACAAGTATTCTGTACATGATTTGTCTTGAAAAATGTAAACATAAAAAGGAATACGATGGCGATTATTAGGTCCTTCACATTTTTACGCATAGCACACGTATTTTCGGTCTGATTTTAAAGTATTATGGCTCATTTTGTAGCTGAATAATAGTTATATTACATGCGGCCATAAGGATTTGCAATATATTCATGTGGTTCTTGTAAAAGTGACATATGTATCAAAATCTCCTATTAGGGTGTTAGAAGTAGTCACCTTTCGGAAAATATTCACCAAGAAAAAAGTAAGGTCAACTTTTCACAAATTTTTACGCATAGCACACGTATTTTCGGTCCGATTTTAAAGTATTATGGCTCATTTTGTAGCTGAATAATAGTTGTATTACATGCTGCCATAAGGATTTGCAAAATTTTCATGTGGTTCTTGTAAAAGTGACATATGTTTTCAAAATCTATTAGGGTGTTAAAATAGTCACCTTCGGAAAATATTCCCCAAGAAAAAAATAAGGTCAACTTTTCAAAAATGGTACCCGGAGAAAAGTTATTCTTTCGACAAATATTATACGTTGTAAAATCTTATTAGAGCATCAATAATAGGTAAATGATAGATAATTATATCAAGTACAAGTATTCTGTACATGATTTGTCATGTAAAATGTAAACATAATAAAATGGAATAAGATCGCGATTATTAGGTCCTTCACATTTTTACGCATAGGACACGTATTTTCGGTCCGATTTTAAAGTATTATGGCTCATTTTGTAGCTGAATAATAGTTATATTACATGCGGCCATAAGGATTTGCAATATATTCATGTGGTTCTTGTAAAAGTGACATATGTTTTAACATCTATTAGGGTGTTAAAGTAGTCACCTTTCGGAAAATATTCACCAAGAAAAAAGTAAGGTCAACTTTTCACAAAGTTTTACGCATAGCACACGTATTTTCGCAGGAAGGAAGGGAGGGTAGTGTGGAAATATTTTCAGTATACTCAATTATACTGATTTGCAGCAAAAATAAAGATCAGATTTGTTCAAAGTCCATTAAAAACTATTGGAAATAGAGAATGACATCCCTGTGCACTTGTGAAATAAAACCAAACTATGTGCTGGTTCGGAAAAAAATATATTTATATATGTAGACAGATAGATAGATATAGATATATAAGGTATTCATGCATGCATATTTAACAAAAAATATTATTACAAGAAATTATTTATCTGTTTTTAGAAATGTCAAGCCTATCTTTTAGACAAAATATTTCTCGTGGATTCTGAAGGTCCTTTAATGTAAGCATTGATATTCTTTCAATTGATCTAACTTGACCTATTGACCTAAATTAACCAATGAAATCACCTAAAAGGATAAAAGATGTTGAAAGATGTGTAGATTGGAAAGAATACAAGCAGAAGAAAATATATCATCTCCATAAATCATGAGACGGGGAACACTGATAAATTACAGATTTATTTAAGCTTTAGATGACTTTAAGATGAGCTTACCATAATCCTAAAATTAATAAATAAATCACATACACATTTTCAAGTGTAAGAACTGTGTGGAAGTTAGTTACATAATAATCATCTTGAACACCTTTTCAGAACAAAGAAGAAACTCCCGCCTGAAGTCTGAGAGGGCCAAGAATGGAGAAGGTGCACCACCGAAGCTAATGGATACTTTTTCAATTTCTGTCCATCCTTTGATTGAGGAGTAATTGGAACCAGTCCACAATGAGAGTTGAAAATGCTGGTATGTCACACTGAAGCAATTAGAGATGTTTGATTCTTAATAGAAAATTGAAGTATTATTTAGCGTCATGTGTAATTTCATCATGAGGGTTACAGGTTTGGTTTATTTAATATTTTCTTAGCTATTTTGCTTTGAAAATTTGTCTCTTTGCTGAGAGCACATCTTGGGTGCCACAGGGTGTCCTTGCCAATTTTGGTCTGAATCAATCCAGTGGACTGGACATGTGAGAAAACGCGCGCGCGCGCACACACACACTTTTTTCGTATTATATAGACTTTGTGAATTTATTTTGTACAACTGCCTCTTCCAGGTGTGTCATTAAAAAAGATATTGAACAGTATTGCGTGTGTGTGTGTACTAACACTGAATTATTATTATTATTATTATTATTTTATATATTTATTATTATTATTTTTATTATTATTGCTAGATGATGGCTCCCTGTAAGTGCCCCATGATGATGTCCTCCACAAACAGGATTAAGAAAAAAAGTAAGAAACAGGAAGCTCTGAAGTTGGCTTCAGAAAGAAACCATCTTAGAGAAATGGACCCGGAGCTGCATCAGAAAAGGTTAGAATTGTTAGAACATGCGAAGTAGCTCATGACATCTTATTATGCAAGCAAGAACTAAAAACTAAAACTAAAACTGAGGCTTGCACTTGTAAAACATCAAAAAGCGATGTCATCTCTTCATCTTCCTTGCTTCCAGTAATGTCTCTTTCAGTTATTTATTCCTGTACCCTATCCTTCCACCTTCCACATAGTCTTCCCCAACTACTAAACTCAATGTGCAAGCATATACATTACTATATAATGATGTAGTCATAACCACACAATGTGTGATATTAAACATGTTTCATTAAAAAAATATATATTAATCTACCATTATATTTGGCTAACAAAAAATAATAAACTAGTAAAAACATTGGTTTTTGTTTGACGTTTTACATTAGTTTCAATATAATCCTTGAATAGTCTTCAAATAGAATGATGCTACAAATGGTAACTTTGTTGGAGATGACATGTCAGTGGAAAAACCTCTAGTGAGATTGTTTAATTATTTATTCCAGTACCTTATCCCTCTACTTTCCACACGGCCTTCTCCTACTACTAAACTTGATGTACAATATACAACAATGTCATAACTACACATTGTGTGTGACATTAAACATTAGGCTTCTTAAAAAAAAATACATTTACCGACCATGACAGTTGGCTAACAAAAGATAAACTAGAAAAAAAAGTTTTTCATTGACATCATATATTTTCCAATATTATCTTTAAATAATCTTTAATGAAAATGATGCTGCAAATGGTAGTTTTGTTGGAGATGACATGTCAGAAGAAAAGCACTTGAGAGACTTTGGAATAGTGAGAGACGGAATATTGAATTGCTTAAGAACATGTACCGAGGAGGGATACAGGGTGTGTTGGAAGGATACTGAGAATGGAGGAGCTGCCAGGCAAGAGAATGAAACTCCTAACAGGAGATCCCAAATACATTTCAGAACACACCGTTGATTATATTTGCCCTCTTTTTATGCCCAACATTCGTATTTATGCATTTTCATTAACTACTTCCTGATCACATTCATTGCCATTACCACCACCATCTTTATCACCATCATGGTTTTCCAAACCACTACAAATTGTGGCCGTGGTTGTGTCCAAACTAGTCCGCATAGGTATAACGAGACAACGGAATCTTCATTTGAGGACTCCAAATGCTCGTTCAATGGGATTGCGGGTTCTTGAATGGGCCAAATTATGCCTTATTTCACTTTGCAATCTGCGATTGAGAACTGGAGTCATTAAAAATTTGCAAATTGGTTATGCAGATTCCCCAAGCAGATGGCCATCATAATCTGCCTGCATCAGAGCATACAAGACACTATTTCTGAATATTCTACTATCATTTCACTGACCGTAACCACCAACAAACTATAATATAAAAAATCAAGTCTGAGCCACACAATGCTTGTACATTTAATGAAAAATAACCCTTTCTGTATCAGTACTTTTCCCGTGATTAAATGACATTTTCTTGCTTTCATGTGTTACAAATTAGTAACACATTTGTGTATAACATGATATAGGAATCACATTGCAATTTTAAAATCTATGAAAATCACAAATCATTATGAAATAACGTAAACACGTAGCCTCTTCAAGACCATCAATGTTCCAGTCGAGAGCTCAAAACATTAGCTGTATTCCTGCTGCCCCAGGTGAGTAATTTTGATTTAAGTTGTTATTTTGATTGTAGGGATAATTTTCTTTTCACAAGTGTTACCATAAGTGTTTTGATGATGGCATGTTTACTACGGGCTATAAAAGCATCTGTCATGCTACACCACTCTACAATGAGGCGTTGCTAATGATTTCCTTGTAGCTCTGCAGTCCACTATTTTATATCAGGTATTGTAAAATGGTTAATTTTTAATTCCTTTGTTGTAGTATGAAGTGAGGCTATTACAGAGATAACATTATCCTCTTCTCTCGAGATTAATAATTAGGCTTAGGTTATGTTAGGTAAGGTAATATAACATAGGGTAATATATATATATATTATCTATCTATCTATCTATGTATATAAATCTATCTATATACATTATACTTATATTAAACATATATATATATATATATATATATATATATATATATATATATATATATATATATATATATATATATACATATATATTATATATATTTATATATATTATATATATTATATATATATTATATATACATTATATATATTATATTTTATTATATTATATTATATATATGTAAGTATATATATAAATTCCTGCCAAGTGCCAAAAATATATATTCATTCTACACGGCTATATAACGTCAAGGTAAATAATTGAGGAACACCATTCATGCCAATAGGACAATACTGAAAGTTTATTAAGGGATTTTCTCTCTCCTTAGTGCACAATGTTATGCAATGCCATCTGTAACTGTCACTGAATATTTATTTAATGACGTACATTTTCGTATAATTTTATACTGATATTGAGTCCCTGTACATATATGATGAATGCACATGTGAAGATGTCAACATCATTCTAGATACAGGATGAATGCACATGTGAAAATGTCAATATCATTCCTTTATAAGCATTTTCTTTTCGTTTTTTTCTGGCTTTTATTGCGGCAATGGACTGCACACAAATACCAACTCAGAGTCCAGGTGGTCCTCAAGTAGAGCAGTAATAATTACTTTTATTATTATTTCTGTTATCATTGTCGTTATTATTAGGAAAATCATTAGAATAGTGTTGATTATTGCTATTACTGCAATTATTAGGCAAATCATCATTATAATTATCATTCTATAATCATTATCATAATTGTTGTCCTAATTACTCTCATAATTACCTAACCTAACCTCAACCTAACCTAGCCTAAACCTAACCTAACCTAAACCACCTTACCTAACCTAACCTAAATAATCTAACTAACCTAACTTAAAGCTATCCTGACCTAAACTAACCCTAACCCTAACCCTAACCTAACCTAGGAGGAATGTGTGTATGCGTGTGTGTGTGTCTGTGCGTGTATTTGTCTTCGTGTGTATGTGTCTTTGTGTGTATGTGTGTGTGTGTACATATATCCCCATATAAATATATATATATATATATATATATATATATATATATATATATATATATATATATATATATATATATATATATATATACATAAATATACGTGTGTGTGTGTGTACATATTTTCTTATTTTATGTATTCACTTATGTACATGTACTTACATGAATATTGGTAAATGGCGGATAGTAATAGTAATAATGATTCAGATAATAAAAAAAGTTCTACTGCTACAACTAATGATGATAATAATAATAACAATAATAATGACAATAATGATAATGAAAATTAAGATAACAAAAATGATAATAATGATAGTAAAATAAGTATTAATAATAAGAATAGGAATCATTATGAAGTAAGAACCTCACCATTAACAATGATATTAAAAATGATGTTAATAATGATAATGAGGATAACAGTAATTATAGTAATGATAACACTGATGATAAAAGATGTGTCAATTATAATATCAATGATAATGGAGATACAATCTCTTTTTGATATGAAATTGGTAAAAAAAAATTACTTGTATTAGAAAGAGAGAGAGAGAGAGAGAGAGAGAGAGAGAGAGAGAGAGAGAGAGGTAGAGAGGTAGACAGAGAGAGCGAGAGAGAGAGAGAGAGAGACATAGATAGATAAGTAGAGAGAGAGAGAGAGAGAGAAACATTCAGACAGACAAACACTGAGACACGCACACAAACACACACACACACACCAAGCAACCAAAAACAGACACTACACGACAGACGCCTCCTGTGTATTCTCCAAAATGTATGTATTTCTGACGAAGATACAATCGAAACCGGTCAAATACATCTCTTGTATTGTGAAGATATTCGTTATCATTCATACCTTTCCACATTTGTCCACATGAATACGGTTCATCCTTCTTACGGTATGAGTGGCGAGCGGTCTGCCCCTCCCCGGGATTTCTTCACAAGACGCAAGATCCAGAGTGTCAAGAATCGACGTTGTTTCCTGATGGACTGCTTGGCTGAGCAAGTGTTGCCGCCTTCAGCTCCGAGCCAGTTTAAATCCGGCGAGCATCCGTTCCCTGATAGCGCTCGGGCCTTCCTTGTGGAGGCCATTAGGACCCTTCAACATCGACTCTATGAACTCCGGAACGAACTCGAGGGCGAACACCTTCCCCATGGGCTGGTCCTCCAACTCCAACAGGAAGATCATGCTCAACGAGTCAAACATCAGGAGAAATTACACCGCATATGCAGCAAGAGCAGATGGTCAAAAGCTGGACGTAGTGATCTTCTTAGAAACATGTCCTCCAAACGTCTTACCCACACGGAACTAGAAGCCCTCTCCCTTGGACTCAAATTCAGCACCGGGCTGGACAACAAGGACCTTATCGACTACGTTGTCTCGAACCACCGCTGGACCGACAGTGATGTCGACAAAGGGTTCATCCAAGGGATCACCGCCTGCTGTGTTGCCGATGTGTCGTCACGCTCCCCGGCGATCCCTCGCAGATACGTCACTGCGTTGAAGAGCCTACGCGACGACGAGACCATCGTCATCACCCAGGCAGACAAAGGTTGGGGTATTGTTGTTATGGATAAGACTGACTATATATGTAAAATGAACGATTTACTTTCCGATGCTTCTGTTTACAGGAAAGTGACGAAAGGCGAGGGTAAGATGGAAGCTGCCAGATTTAAGAAGAAGGCGAGGGACGTACTCCTGCGGTCGGCTAAGGGGAAAGGCTTGCTTCACCTGCTGGAGGAGGCCCCCCGCAACCCGTCCATGAGAGGTCTCCCGAAGGTACACAAGCCAGGTGTGCCGATGAGACCGATCACGTCTGGCATTGGCAGCGCTCCCCATCGCCTGGCGAAGTGTTTGGCGAAACCCCTCTCCGCCGCCATGGGAGTCATCAGTGATTCTCACCTGAAGAACTCTCCGGATCTCATCAGACGTCTGCAGGGTTCTGTATATAAAAATAAAAAACTGGCTAGTTTTGACGTTAAATCCCTTTTTACAAATGTACCCACAGATGGAGCTATCCGGGCAGTCGAGAGGGTCACCGGATCCATGGTAGATGACGAACTTCCACTGCCAAAGCACCACTTCATAAGCCTCGTGAAGTTGTGTGTGGACTTCGGCTTCTTCGAGTTCACTGGGGATGAGTACCAGCAAATCAGCGGCCTCGCCATGGGGTCCCCTCTGAGCGCTGTCCTGGCCTGCCTCTTCATGGAGACGCTGGAAAGGGACCACTACAGGGATATAATCGGAAGGCACTCAACTTGGCTTCGTTACGTAGATGATGTCCTCGTCATTGTCCCCAGAAGGTCGTGTCTGCACCATACACTGACGCGGCTGAACTCCGTCCACGAGAAAACCCAGTTCACCGTGGAGGAAGAAGAGGATCAGAAGTTACCTTTCCTGGACACTCTGATCCATCGGGGTGATGAAGACCTACGTTTTTCTGTATACAGGAAGCCGACTAATAAAGATGATTATATCCATTATTACTCCGCACACAGCAATAAAACTAAATCTGGGGTTGTGATTGGGTTCTTCCTCCGGGCACTGAGGATTTACAGCCCTGAGTTCCTTGAAAGTGAAGTTACATATGTAATTGACTCTTTCATGAAACACAAATATCCCAAAGGTCTCCTGCTGAACCTCAGAAAGAAGGCGGAGAACATACTTTCAAGATCTAACCCCGTGATATCCTCCAATTTTCTCGTATTACCTCCATGTAATCTCTCCCAGGCGATCAGCAAATACTTTGGCAATACTATGAACATCGCCAGCACATCCGGGGAAAAGATACATGACCTAATACGAGAAAAGAAACAACAAAAAAGCAACACCGACAGTGCAGTATACCGCATACCCTGCAGCGGTTGCGATATGGCATACTATGGTGAAACTGGACGTGGCTTCAACACCAGGATCTACGAACATCGCGCCGACATCCGTCGCCATAGAAATTCCAACGCCATGGTGGTTCATGTAGATGAAGCTGGACATCTACCGAACTGGAAAGAAGCTGAAACAATCCATGAAGGATTAAGCAAACACAAAAGGAAGGTCATGGAAGCTGCATACATCGCGACAGAGATAAACATGAACACCGCATCGGGTAGATTCAAACTATCCAAGGTCGCGGCAGCAATTATACGCACAACGAGCGCGAGGTCACGGTCATCAGGTGATTCATCAGCTCCGATGTAATATAAATATGCTGTGTATTCTCCAAAATAGCCTCCAGGCTAGTACAGTGGTAACGTGTCGGCTTCTCATCCGAGGGGTCGGCGGTTCGCGCCCCGCCCAGGCGCGAGAAGTTGCAATTGTCGCCCGGAGGTTACTGCTGTGGCTGGACACCACGGTGGGTAAGGACTAAGCTCTGTCGCGTCAGCACTTGCTGACACACGTTGATCGAGTCGACATCTGTCGGCACAGGCCGGGCTCCCCCATAGCCCGGGCGAGGCTCAGCTTCGCACATCGGACTTATCCTTATCCTTATTATCCAAAATGTATGTATTTCTGACGAAGATATAATCGAAACCGGTCAAATACATCTCTTGTATTGTGAAGATATTCGTTCTCATTCATACCTTTCCACATTAGAACGAGCATGTTTTGAAATGTATCGGTTGTGTGGCGGGATAATTATCTCGCAAATGTGACACATCGACATGTACAAATATGCGAGATGGTGGTTGCCACATTTATATTTATGCATTAAATTCAAGTCGATTAAAACTCGATTCAAATTTTCTTATATTGCATTATCGCCTGTTAAAAAGTGCATTTGTGTAAGGCTGAAAGCCATTATAAAGACATTGCCTGCAACAAGAGTTTTATGATCCTTTTCGCTGAATTGTATAGTTATTGTGAAGAATCATTAGCAATATAAGAACGGCTGCTATAACATGTTAAAAGATGAGTGGAGGTCTCAAAGGCAGTAATCGACCACGAAGGTAAGTAATTTCTGTTATTCTTGTGAGGACTGTTCCTTTGTTATATTGCGCATTGGCGATAAAAGTTATCATGTATGGTTTTTGCGAGTGAATTTGTTACATGCGTAAATGGAGTGAGAATTGGATTTTGCCAAATGCCGTTGCACTTTCATACTCGTTACCGGAATACACCCTCTGGCACTCATCGGTGTCGCCCGACCTCACCCGGGAGAGGCGACGTTCATGGCAACTCAGTAATAATCGCCATGAGCAATGAGGAATATGGCGGTACCATCGAGGAGCGGAACGTGTCCTTCTGAACGCCACAGGAAGGGTTTCGGGGTTATAACCTCGTGTGATGAGCATTCAATTTCGGAGGATCACGAGAGGGGGAGAGGAAGAGGGAAAGAGAGAGGGCAAGAATAGGGGAAGAGGGAGAGGGAGAGAGAGAGAAAAAAAGGAACGTAAGAGACGAAGAGAGGATATTTGACGAAGAAGAGAGGGTGAGAATAGTATGCAAGTTGATGACCATTAAAAAGATGTATTTTAAATTCCAAAGATTTTTTTTTTTTTTTTTTTTTTTTTTGTCAATAGATACCACGACGTGGTTATTTGCCTATTAATTTTATTGCCATTATTTTCTATGCGTAAATGCAGGCAATATCAAAATTCCTACTCACAATTTACATGTAGATTACTTTAAACTTCGGGAATTTATATTTTTTTCAGAATTATATGTTCTCTCTCTCCCTCTCCCCCCTCCCCCTCCTCTCTCTTTCTGCCTATCCCTCTCTGTAGCCTTTCTCTCTCTCTCTCTCTCTCTCTCTCTCACACACACACACACACACACACTCTCACTCTTACTCTCACTCTCACTCTCACTCTCACTCTCCCTTTCTTACTCCCTCTCCCTCCTCCCCCTCTCTTTCCCTCTCTCTTTCTTTCTCATTCTGCCTACCTATCTTCTTGCCAAGCTGTCTGCTACGTTCTCATCCCATTGCTGTCGTATATAGAGTCGCTACAGAGTAGAACTCCGCGCCGACAAGTGGTAATAACAATGGTCGTTCTCTCCAGCAGT
>NC_091575.1:3971678-3974178 GCF_042767895.1 Penaeus vannamei | reverse complement strand
ATAATGACAATAATAATGATAATGATAACAATCATAGAGTTCATTTATTATGAAATAAAGGCGGAAAGTATATATATATATATATATATATATATATATATATATATATATATATATATATATATATATATATATATATATATATGTATGTATATATATATATATATATATATATATATATATATATATATATATATATATATATATATATATATATATATACATATACATATACATATATAAATATATATATATATATATATATATATATATATATACATATACATATACATATATAAATATATATATATATATATATATATATATATATATATATATATATGTATGTATGTATGTATATGTATATATATACCTATATATATATTTGTTTGTCTGTATATATGTATTATATTTATACATACATACATATATATATATATATATATATATATATATATATATATATATATATATATATATATATATATATACATACATATATATATATATATATATATATATATATATATATATATATGGTGCCTGCAAGACCTTGGAAAGGAACTGTGCTGCCATTAGATCAATTCTGGTGTCTATGGACGCCAAATCAGCTTCCATGAGGAGGTTGATGACCTTTGTCCACTTGGGCGCACCTAGAATTAACCTGGCTGCTTCGTTTTGTATTGTTTCCAGTTTTTCTTTTAATGTTGTGCTGGAAGCAATGTGGGCGACAGATGCAGTCAATAATAGGACGGACAGCATGTACATAGAATGATCTTAGTACTTTGTGTCCTGCTCCTATGTGTCTCCCTGTCATGACATTCATGACTGACAGTCTTTCCTTGGTTCTGTCAAGCTTGTATTGGATCTCCTTTTTGAAAGTGAGTGTGTATCCTATCCATACACCAAGGTATAGGTAGTCCTTAACCCATTCCAGATCCATATCCTGTATGGTGAGTTTTTTGTTTCTGACTTTGGTTCTCAGTGCCATTGCTTTGGATTTTGCTGCTGATTTTTTTTAGACCCGTCCTACAACACTCTTTAGACACCAGGTTCAGAAAACCCGCTGAGCTCTAGTAAGGCAGTGGCAGTTTTCCCCGCAAAAGGCCGAACGCGGCAGGCATTCACATAGCAGAAGTGCTTGAGACATTCCCTGAGATGGGCTCTTCTCAACACCAAAGAACCAACGCATGTGAAGGGAGGGGTCCTAGACCTCACCTTTGCCACTGCAACAATGGTGGAGAGAATTCGGTGGTGTGTCGATGATACGGTTCTAGTGATCACTACGGCATAGTCACCACACTAATGGATGCAGGTCCAGCCCAAAGACCACATCATATTCCTAAATGGAAAACTGAAAAGGGCCCAACTGGTTTGCCTTCCAAGAAGGCTTGGCTCGATGTCTGAAAGACAATGAACCCAATAACAATAATGAAAACGTGGATGTGCTAGAGGCAAGGCTAATCCAGGCCATAAACCAGGCAGCCTCACAAACCTTTTCCAAAACTCGCCCATGGTCCAGAAATCACAAAGACGCCTGGGGACTATAATGACGAGATCAAAGAGGGGCAACCACAGGGGTTTAAAATGTGTAGAAAAAACTTCCGACGGCAAAGATCTCCCGACAATCTGGCCCTGTTGAGGGAAGCTGCTGTGGATGCCAAGGAAACTGCCAACAGAGTAAGGCAGGAAAAATGGCTGGAATGGTGCCAGTCTTTTGGGTACCAGACCAGCCTTACAGAGATGTGGAAAAGGGTCAGGAGAGCGACAAGCCGCCAAGCCACGAAATGCACTCATCATGACCCACAATCAGAGGCTAACAGATTGATTTTATTACTTTTGGCCTTTATTTCATTATAAATGGACTGGAGAATAATTATTACCATCATTATTATCATTACTGTCATTATTCTTATCATTGTAGTCATTATCATCATGATTATCATAATTATTATCACCATTATTGCAGTTATAATGATTATTATGCTAATTATTATAGCAATTTTCATCATCATAACTATTTTTATCATAATAATTGCAATAATGATAATTTTAGAAATAATGACAATAGTAATTATTATAATGACAATGATAGTGATATTTGTATTTCTATTGTCATTATTAGTCTGAAAATTATTGGAATAGAGTTGATTATTGCTATTATTGCAGTAATTATCAACATTATCATTATAATTATAATTTTATCTATTTTTGTCATTATCAGTCATTATCATCATTATTGCATATAACGAAAGAATTATCATAAAAATCATCACAATTAACCGAATTAATGTTAAAATCCTCATAATTACAAATAAAAAGTGAAAAATGTTTTTTTCGACGTTTCTCTCAAAAACCTCTAATACGTTAGATTTTCCCGTTTTTTTCAACTTCTGTGATTTTATTACTTTTGGCCTTTATTTCATTATAAATGGACTGGATAATAATTATTAGCATCATTATTATCATTACTGTCATTATTCTTATGATTATTATCATT
>NC_091575.1:3964116-3971178 GCF_042767895.1 Penaeus vannamei | reverse complement strand
ATCATCATTACTGTCATTATTTTCATGATCATTATCATCATAGTCATTATCATCATGATAATCATTATTATCATCCTTATTGCAGTTATAAAAATTGTTATGCTAATTATTATTGCTGTTTTTATCATTATAACCATCTATATAATGATAATAGCAATAATGATAATTTTAGAAATAATAATGACAATAATTATTATAATGACAATGATAATGATATTATTATTTCTATTGCCATTATTAGTATGAAAATTATTGGAATAGAGTAAATTATTGCTATTATTGCGGTAATTATCAAAATTATCATTATAATTATGATTTTATCATAATTGTTGTCATTATCATTGTCATTATCATCATTATTGTTAATAATAAAGGAATTATCATGAAAATTATCATAATTGCCTGAATTAATGTTAAAATCCTCATAATTACCATTAAAAAGGGAAAAAGGGTATTTCTCGACGTTTATCTCCAAAAGCTAGATTTTGCCGTTTTTTCGACTTTCGACTGGCCTTTATTTCATTATAAATAGACTAAATGATAATTATTATCATCATTATTATCAATACTTTCATCATTTTCATGATTATTATCATTATAGTCATTATCATCATGATTATCATTATCATTATTATCATCATTATTGCAGTTATAAAAATTATTATGCTAATTATTATTGCTATTTTATCATCATAACTTATTATTATTTTTATTGCCATTATTAGAATGAAAATTATTGGAATAAAGGAACTTTTCGCTATTATTTCAGTAATTATCAAATTTATCATTGTAATTATGATTTTATGATTATTATTCACTATCATTGTCATTATCATCATATTATCATTATTGTCAGTAATAAAATATTATCATGAAAATCATCATAATTACCTGAATTAATGTTAAATTCCTCATAATTACCATTAAAAAGCAAAAAAAGTTTTTTTCGACGTTTCTCTCAAAAGGCTACATTTTGCCGTTTTTTCGCCTCGTTGAATTTTATTACGTCTGGCCTTTATTTCACTATAAATAGACTGAATAATAATCATCATTATTATCATTACTGTCATTATTTTCATGATTATTATCATTATAGTCATTACCATCATGATTATCCTTAT
Source organism: Penaeus vannamei (assembly GCF_042767895.1). Classification (NCBI taxonomy): domain Eukaryota; kingdom Metazoa; phylum Arthropoda; class Malacostraca; order Decapoda; family Penaeidae; genus Penaeus; species Penaeus vannamei. Next base: position 3,970,057 of record NC_091575.1, on the reverse strand, counting down.
TATTATCATCATTATTGTAGTTATAATAATCATTATGGGAATTGGTATTGCTATTTTTATCATTATGCCTATTTATATAATGATAATAGCAATAATGATAATTTTAGAAATAATGACAATAATGATAATTATAATGACAATGATAATGATATTATTATTATTTCTATTCCCATTATTAGTATGAAAATTACTGGAATAGAGTTAGTTATTGCTATTATTGCAGTAATTATTAAAATTATCATTTTAATTATGATTGGTTATCATTATCATTGTCATTATCATCATAATTATCATCATTATTGTAAAAAATCAAGGAATTATCATGAAAATCATCATAATTACTTGAATTAATGTTAAAATCCTCGTAATTACCATTAAAAAGCGAAAAGGTATTTTTTCGACGTTTCTCTCATAAGGCTGTATACGCTAGACTTTGCCTTTTTTCGACTTTTAGGATTTTATTACTTCTGACCTTTATTTTTATTATCAATGAACTGAATAATAATTATAATCATTATTATCATTACTTTCATTATTTTCATGATTATTATCATTATAGTCATTGCCATCATGATTATCACTATTATTATCATAATTGATGCAGTTATGATAATTATTATGCTAATTATTGATATTTTTATCATTATAATTATTTATATAATGATAATAGCAATAAAGATAATTTCAGAAATAGTAATGACAATAATAATAATTATAATGGCAATGATAATGATGTTATCATTATTTCTATTGCCATTATTAGTATGAAAATTATTGGAATATAGTTAGTTATAGCTATTATTGCAGTATTTATCAAAATTATCATATAATTATGATTTTATAATTTTTTTGTCATTATCATTGGCATTATCATCATAATTATCATCATTATTGTCAATGATTAAGGAATTATCATGAAAATCCTCATAATTACCTGAATTAATGTTAGAATCCTCATAATTACCATTAAAAAGTGAAAAGGGGGGATTTTCGACGCTTCTCTGAAAAGGCTGTAATACGCTAGATTTTGCCGTTTTTTCGACTTTTGGAATTGTATTACTTCAGGCCTTTATTTAAATGAACTGAATAATATTTATTATCATTGTAAATATATGTGGAGCAGTGTGCGTTATTCCTTTATGTGTATTATCAAAAGAAACATGAAAATCACTCCATTTTCTTGGAAAAAATGAAAGTGAAAACACTTATGGTCATGTAGATGAGGCATCATCATCATCATCATCGTGGAGCTAACGCCGATGGGGGCGCATAGCCGCCTCCACCCTTTGCTTGTACCTGCAAGGGTCGCTCATGGCAAGCCGCCAGGCAGGGACTCGGCCCACCTCATGACAGAATTGATCAATCTGCTCAAGCCAAGACTTCCTAGGTCGTCCCACAGGTCTCCTCCACCTAGGGTTGCCTCGAACAGAGACAACCTGGTGGGCAGGATCATCCTGATGGAAATCAGCCCGGTAGCCATATAGCCTGAGTTGGCGATCACGGATTGTGCAGGTAATAGTTCCTTTGCCAGTCTCATGGTGCAACCGTTGTTTTGACACATGGTCCCACCAACAGTACCCCATGATCCAGCACAAGGATCTATTGCAAAAGGCATCAAGACGTGACAACAAGGTGCAGGATAATGTCTAGATTTCACTACCATATAACAAAACTGGAGTTATCAGGGCCTTGAAGATGCATAGCGTAGTCCTGTACAGGTACTGGCATCTCCATATACTCTGTCAAGAGAGTCCATGACCCCTGCTGCCAGGCCAATCTGTCTACTGAGTTCCTGGTCTGCAGCCCAGAGTTATGAACTATACTATTAAGGTTTGCAAAGCTCTCTGTGACTTTGATATTCTTGCTGCAAGCACGTACCGACTGAACAGGTTCTCCTAGCAAGTCCCCAAAATCACTCCTAGCAAGTCCCCAAAGTCCTGGATCTTGGTCTTGTTCCAGGAGACCTCAAGACCCAAGGTATTCGCTTCATTGCTAAATGCATCAAGAGCCACCACTAAGGATTCCAAAGACTCAGATAGAATAGCAATATCATCAGCAAAGTCAAGGTCGGTAACTTCATTCTTATGATTATAATCATTATTGTCATTATTCATCATTATAACTATTTTAATAATGAAAATAACAATAACGATAATTTTAGAAATGATAATGACAATAATACTCATTATAATAACAATAATAACGATATTATTTTTTATTTTGTCATTATTAGTATGAACATTATTAGAATAGAGTTAATTATTGCTATTATTGTAGAAATTATAAAAATTATCATCATTATCATTATATTATCATTATCATTATTATTATTGTAATTATCATCATAATTATCATCATTATTGTAAATAATAATGGAATTATCATGAAAATCATCATTACCTGAATTAATGTTAAAATCATCATAAATATCAAATAAATATTTACCTTTCTCTCAAAAGGCTATAATACGCTAGATTTTACCGTTTTATTCAACTTTTGGGATTTTATTACTTTTAGCCTTTATTTCATTATAAATGGACTCTATGCTTATTATTATCATTATCATCTTTATTGTCATTATTACTAAGATTATCATTATAGTCATTATCGTCATGATTATCATTATTATCATCATTATTGTAGTTATAATGATTATTTTGCTAATTATTACTGTCATTTTCATCATTATAACTATTTTTATAATGATAATAACAATAATGATAATACTCATTATAATAACAATAATAATGATATTATTATGATTTCTATTGGCATTATCAGTTAATTATTGCTATTATTGAAGTAATAGCAATAATATCATTATAACTATCTTTTCATTATTATTATCACTATTATTATTGTCATTATCATCATAATTATCATCATTATTGTTAATGATCAAGGAATTATCATGAAAATCATCATAATTAACTGAATTAATGCTAAAATCATCATAATTATCATTTAAAAGTGAAAAAGGTTTTTTTCGACATTTCTCTTAAAAGGCTAGATTCTGCTGTTTTTTCGGATTTACGGATTTTATTAGTTTTAGCCTTTATTTCATTATATATGGACTCTATGATTATTATTATCATCATTATTGTCATTATTCTTCTGATTATCATCATTATAGTCATTATCGTCATGATTACCATTATTATCATTATCATTATTGCAGTGATAATGATAATTATGCTAATTATTACTGTCATTTTCATCATTATAACTATTTTTATAATGATAATAACAATAATGATAATTTTAGAAATAATAATGACAATAATACTCATTATAATAAAAATAATAATGATATTATTTCTATTGTCATTATTAGTATGAAAATTATAAGAATAGAATTAATTATTGTTATTATTGCAGTAATTATGAAAATTACCATTATAATTATCATTTTATTATTATCATTATTATTATTGACATTATCATCATAATTATCATCATTATGGTTAATAATAAAGGAATTATCATGAAAATCATCATAATTACCTGAATTAAGGTTAAAATCATCATAATTATCATTTCAAAGCGAAAAAGTTTTTTTCCGACCTTTCTCTCAAAAGGCTGCAATACACTAGATCTTGCCGTTTTTTCGACTTTTGGGATTTTATTAGTTTTAGCCTTTATTTCATTATAAATGGACTCCATGATTATTATTATCATTATTGTCATTATTCTTATGAGTATCATGATTATTGTCATTATTCTTATGATTATCATCAATATAGTCATTATCGTCATGATTATCATAATTATCATTATCATTATTGCAATTATAATGATTATTATGCTAATTATTAATGTAATTTTCATCATTATAACTATTTTTATAATCATAATAACAATAATGATAATTTTAGAAATTATAATGATAATAATACTCATTATAATAACAATAATAATGATATTACTATTATATATATTGTCATTATTTGTATGAAAAATATTAGAATAGAGTTAATTATTGCTATTATTGCAGTAATTATCAAAATTTTCATTATAATTATTATTTTATTAATATTATCATTATTATCATTGTCATTATCATAATAATTATCATTATTGTTAATGGTAAAGGAATTATCATGAAAATCATCATAATTACCTGAATTAATGTTAAAATCATCATAATAATCATTTTTTTCGATCTTCCTCTGAAAAGGCTGTAATAAGCTAGAATTTTCCGTTTTTTCGACTTTTGGGATCTTATTAGTTTTAGCCTTTATTTTATTATAAATGGACTCTATGATTACTATTATCATCAATATTGTCATTATTCTTATGATTATCATCATTATAGTCATTATCGTCATGATTATCATTATTATCATTATCATTATTGCAGTTGTAATGGTTATTATGCTAATTATTAGTCATTTTTATCATTATAACTATTTTTATAATGATAATAACAATAATGATAATTTTAGAAATAATAATGACAATAATAATCATTATGATAACAATAATAATCATATTATTATGATTTCTATTGTCATTATTTGTATGAAAATTATTAAAATAGAGTTGATTATTGCTATTGTTGCAGAAATTAAAAAAATATATATCATTATGATTATCATTTTATTATTATTATCATTTTTATTATTGTCATTATCATCATAATTATCATTATTGTTAATAATAAAGGAATTATCATAAAAATCATCATAAGTACCTGAATTAATGTTAAAATCATCATAATTATCATTTGAAAGCGAGAAAGGCATTTTTCGACTTTTCTCTCAAAAGGCTGTAATACGCTAGATTTTGCCATTTTTTCGACTTTTGGGATTTTTATTAGGTTTAGCCTATACTTCATTATAAATGGACTCTATGATTATTATTATCATTATTGTAATTATTCTTATTATTATCATCATTATAGTCATTATCGTCATGATTATCATTATCATCATTATCATTATTGTAGTTATAATGATTATTATGCTAATTATTACTGTCATTTTCATCATTGTAACTTTTTATAATGATAATAACAAAAATGATAATTTTAGAAATAATTATGACAATAGTACTCATTATAATAACAATAATAATGATATTATTTTTCTATTGTCATTATTTGTATGAAAATTATTAGAATAGAGTTAATTATTGCTACTATTGCAGTGATTATCAAAATTACCATTATAATTATCATTTTATTATTATCATTATTATTATTGTCATTATCATCATAATTATCATCATTATTGTTAATAATAAATGAGTTATCATGAAAATCATCATAATTACCTGAATTAATGTTAAGAGCATCATAATTATCATTTGAAAGCGAAAAAGGAGGTTCTTCGCCCTTTCTCTGAATAGGCTGTAATACGCTAGATTTTGCCGATTTTTCGACTTTTGGGATTTTATTAGTTTTAGCATTTATTTAGTTATTATCATTATTATCATTATCACCATTGCAGTTATAATGATTATTATGCTAATTATTACTGTCATTTTCATCATTATGACTTTCTTTATAATGATAATAACAATAATGATAATTTTAGAAATAATAATGACAATAATATTCATTATAATAACAATAATAATGATATCATTATTATTTCTATTGGCATTATTAGTATGAAAAATATTAGAATAGAGTTAATTATTGCCATTATTGCAGTAATTATCAAATTTACCATTATAATTATCATTTTATTATCATTATTATTAGTCATCATCATCTTAATTATTATCATTATTGTTAATAATAAAGGAATTATCATGAAAATCCTCATAATTACCTGAAATAATTTTTATGTATATATATATATATATATATATATATATATATATATATATATATATATATATATATATATATATATATATATATATATATATATATATATATATATATATATATATATATATATATATATATATATATATATAAATATGTATATAT
>NC_091575.1:3956616-3959116 GCF_042767895.1 Penaeus vannamei | reverse complement strand
AAATAATAATAATATCATTGATATTGTTAATATAATAAGTATTATTGTCATTATTATTTCTAAAATTATCATTTTTGTTATTATCATTAGAAAAATAGTTATAATGATGAAAATGACAGTAATAATTAGCATAATAATCATTATAACTGCAATAATGATTATATATATATATATATAAATATATATATAAATAAATAAATATATATATATAAATATATAAATATATATATATAAATATATATATATATATATATATATATATATATATATATATATATATGAATATATATATATATATATATATATATATATATATATATAAACATATATATATATATATATATATATATATATATATATATATATATATATATATATATATATATATATATATATGTACATATATATATATATATATATATATATATATATATATATATATATATATATATATATATATATATATATATATATATATATATATATATATATATATATATATATATATATATATATATATATATATATATATATATATATATATATATATATATATATATATATATATATATATATATATAGATAGATAGATAGATATATATATATATATAGATAGATAGATACATAGATAGATAGATAGATAGATAGATAGATAGATAGATAGAAAGATAGATAGATAGATAGATAGATAGATAGAAAAATAAATATATAAGTAGATGTATAGACATATAGATATATGTATATATATAAATATATATATAAATATATATATATATATATATATATATATATATATATATATATATATATATATATATATATATATATATATATATATATATATATATATATATATATATATATATATATATATATATATATATATATATATATATATAATGATAATTATAATGATAGGTTTTATAATTACTGATATAATAGCAATGATTAACTTTATTCAAATAATTTTCATACTAATAATGACAATGGAAATAATAATACTATCATTATCATTGTCATTATAATGATTATTATAGTCATTATTATTTCTAAAATCATCATTATTATTATTATCATTATAAAAATAGTTATAATGATGAAAATGACAATAATTATTTGCATAATAATTATTATAACTGCAATAATGATAATAATAACAATAATGATAATGACGACGATAATGACTATAATGATAATAATAATAAAAATAATGATACTAATAATGATAATAATAAGAATAGAGTCCATTTATAATGAAATAAAGGCAAAGAGTAGCAAAATCCCATAAGACGAAAAAACGGCAAAATCTAGCGTTTTACAGCCTTATGAGAGAAATGTCGAAAAGCCCCCTTTATCGCTTTTAAATGATAATTATGATGATTTCAACAGTAATTCGGGTAATTATGATTATTTTCATGATCATGCCTTTATTATTAACAATAATGATGATAATCATGATAAAATAATAATTATAATGATAGTATTCATAATTACTGAAATAATACCAATAAGTAACTCTATTCTAATCATTTTCATACTAATAATGACAATAGAAATAATAATATCATTATCATTGTCATTATAATTATTATTATTGTCATGATTATTTCTAAAATTATCACTATTTTTATTATCATTATAAAAATAGTTATAATGATGAAAATGGCAATAATAAATAGCATAATAATTATCATAACTGAAATAATAATAATAATAATGATAATGATGACGATAATGACTATAATGATAATAATCATAAAAATAATGACAATAATGATAATAATGATGATAATAATGATCAAAGAGTCCATTTATAATGAATTAAAGGCGAAAAGTAATAAAATCCCAAAAGTCGAAAAGCGGCAAAATCTAGCATTTTGAGAAATACGTCGAAAAAAACCTTTTTCGCTTTTAAATGATATTTTTGATGATTTTAACATTAATTCAGGTAATTATGATGATTTTCATAATTCCGTTATTATTAACAATAATAATGATAACCATGATAATGACTATAAAATGATATTAATGATAAAATGATAATTATAATGATAGTTTTGATAAATAATTTTCATACTAATAATGAGAATAGAAATAATATCATTATCATTGTCATTATAATTAATATTATTGTCATTATTATTTCTAAAATTATCATTATTGTTATTATCATTATAAAAATAGTTATAATGCTGAAAATGACAATAATAATTAGCATGATAATTATTATAACTGCAATAATGATGATAATAATTATTATTCAGTCCATTTATAATGAAATAAAGGCCACAAGTAATTCTCAAAAGTCGAAAAAACGGCAAAATCTAGCGAATTACAGCCTTTTGAGAGAAATGTCGAAAAAATTTTCTCTTTTTAATTGCAATTATTAGGATTTTAACATTAATTCAGGTAATTATGATGATTTTCATGGTAATTCCTTAATTATTGACAATAATGATGATAATGACAATGACAATAATAATGATAAAATCATAATTAT
>NC_091575.1:3939116-3949116 GCF_042767895.1 Penaeus vannamei | reverse complement strand
AGCCACGTCCAGTTTCACCATAGTATGCCATATCGCAACCGCTGCAGGGTATGCGGTATACTGCACTGTCGGTGTTGCTTTTCTGTTGTTTCTTTTCTCGTATTAGGTCATGTATCTTTTCCCCGGATGTGCTGGCGATGTTCATAGTATTGCCAAAGTATTTGCTGATCGCCTGGGAGAGATTACATGGAGGTAATACGAGAAAATTGGAGGATATCACGGGGTTAGATCTTGAAAGTATGTTCTCCGCCTTCTTTCTGAGGTTCAGCAGGAGACCTTTGGGGTATTTGTGTTTCATGAAAGAGTCAATTACATATGTAACTTCACTTTCAAGGAACTCAGGGCTGCAAATCCTCAGTGCCCGGAGGAAGAACCCAATCACAACCCCAGATTTAGTTTTATTGCTGTGTGCGGAGTAATAATGGATATAATCATCTTTATTAGTCGGCTTCCTGTATACAGAAAAACGTAGGTCTTCATCACCCCGATGGATCAGAGTGTCCAGGAAAGGTAACTTCTGATCCTCTTCTTCCTCCACGGTGAACTGGATTTTCTCGTGGACGGAGTTCAGCCGCGTCAGTGTATGGTGCAGACACGACCTTCTGGGGACAATGACGAGGACATCATCTACGTAACGAAGCCAAGTTGAGTGCCTTCCGATTATATCCCTGTAGTGGTCCCTTTCCAGCGTCTCCATGAAGAGGCAGGCCAGGACAGCGCTCAGAGGGGACCCCATGGCGAGGCCGCTGATTTGCTGGTACTCATCCCCAGTGAACTCGAAGAAGCCGAAGTCCACACACAACTTCACGAGGCTTATGAAGTGGTGCTTTGGCAGTGGAAGTTCGTCATCTACCATGGATCCGGTGACCCTCTCGACTGCCCGGATAGCTCCATCTGTGGGTACATTTGTAAAAAGGGATTTAACGTCAAAACTAGCCAGTTTTTTATTTTTATATACAGAACCCTGCAGACGTCTGATGAGATCCGCAGAGTTCTTCAGGTGAGAATCACTGATGACTCCCATGGCGGCGGAGAGGGGTTTCGCCAAACACTTCGCCAGGCGATGGGGAGCGCTGCCAATGCCAGACGTGATCGGTCTCATCGGCACACCTGGCTTGTGTACCTTCGGGAGACCTCTCATGGACGGGTTGCGGGGGGCCTCCTCCAGCAGGTGAAGCAAGCCTTTCCCCTTAGCCGACCGCAGGAGTACGTCCCTCGCCTTCTTCTTACTCCTGGCAGCTTCCATCTTACCCTCGCCTTTCGTCACTTTCCTGTAAACAGAAGCATCGGAAAGTAAATCGTTCATTTTACATATAGTCAGTCTTATCCATAACAACAATACCCCCACCTTTGTCTGCCTGGGTGATGACGATGGTCTCGTCGTCGCGTAGGCTCTTCAACGCAGTGACGTATCTGCGAGGGATCGCCGGGGAGCGTGACGACGCATCGGCAACACAGCAGGCGGTGATCCCTTGGATGAACCCTTTGTCGACATCACTGTCGGTCCAGCGGTGGTTCGAGACAACGTAGTCGATAAGGTCCTTGTTGTCCAGCCCGGTGCTGAATTTGAGTCCAAGGGACAGGGCTTCTAGTTCCGTGTGGGTAAGACGTTTGGAGGACATGTTTCTAAGAAGATCACTACGTCCAGCTTTTGACCATCTGCTCTTGCTGCATATGCGGTGTAATTTCTCCTGATGTTTGACTCGTTGAGCATGATCTTCCTGTTGGAGTTGGAGGACCAGCCCATGGGGAAGGTGTTCGCCCTCGAGTTCGTTCCGGAGTTCATAGAGTCGATGTTGAAGGGTCCTAATGGCCTCCACAAGGAAGGCCCGAGCGCTATCAGGGAACGGATGCTCGCCGGATTTAAACTGGCTCGGAGCTGAAGGCGGCAACACTTGCTCAGCCAAGCAGTCCATCAGGAAACAACGTCGATTCTTGACACTCTGGATCTTGCGTCTTGTAAAGAAATCCCGGGGAGGGGCAGACCGCTCGCCACTCATACCGTAAGAAGGATGAACCGTATTCATGTGGACAAATGTGGAAAGGTATGAATGAGAACGAATATCTTCACAATACAAGAGATGTATTTGACCGGTTTCGATTGTATCTTCGTCAGAAATACATACATTTTGGAGAATACACAGCATATTTATATTACATCGGAGCTGATGAATCACCTGATGACCGTGACCTCGCGCTCGTTGTGCGTATAATTGCTGCCGCGACCTTAGATAGTTTGAATCTACCCGATGCGGTGTTCATGTTTATCTCTGTCGCGATGTATGCAGCTTCCATGACCTTCCTTTTGTGTTTGCTTAATCCTTCATGGATTGTTTCAGCTTCTTTCCAGTTCGGTAGATGTCCAGCTTCATCTACATGAACCACCATGGCGTTGGAATTTCTATGGCGACGGATGTCGGCGCGATGTTCGTAGATCCTGGTGTTGAAGCCACGTCCAGTTTCACCATAGTATGCCATATCGCAACCGCTGCAGGGTATGCGGTATACTGCACTGTCGGTGTTGCTTTTCTGTTGTTTCTTTTCTCGTATTAGGTCATGTATCTTTTCCCCGGATGTGCTGGCGATGTTCATAGTATTGCCAAAGTATTTGCTGATCGCCTGGACACTCTGATCCATCGGGGTGATGAAGACCTACGTTTTTCTGTATACAGGAAGCCGACTAATAAAGATGATTATATCCATTATTACTCCGCACACAGCAATAAAACTAAATCTGGGGTTGTGATTGGGTTCTTCCTCCAGGCACTGAGGATTTGCAGCCCGGAGTTCCTTGAAAGTGAAGTTACATATGTAATTGACTCTTTCATGAAACACAAATACCCCAAAGGTCTCCTGCTGAACCTCAGAAAGAAGGCAGAGAACATACTTTCAAGATCTAACCCCGTGATATCCTCCAATTTTCTCGTATTACCTCCATGTAATCTCTCCCAGGCGATCAGCAAATACTTTGGCAATACTATGAACATCGCCAGCACATCCGGGGAAAAGATACATGACCTAATACGAGAAAAGAAACAACAAAAAAGCAACACCGACAGTGCAGTATACCGCATACCCTGCAGCGGTTGCGTTATGGCATACTATGGTGAAACTGGACGTGGCTTCAACACCAGGATCTACGAACATCGCGCCGACATCCGTCGCCATAGAAATTCCAACGCCATGGTGGTTCATGTAGATGAAGCTGGACATCTACCGAACTGGAAAGAAGCTGAAACAATCCATGAAGGATTAAGCAAACACAAAAGGAAGGTCATGGAAGCTGCATACATCGCGACAGAGATAAACATGAACACCGCATCGGGTAGATTCAAACTATCCAAGGTCGCGGCAGCAATTATACGCACAACGAGCGCGAGGTCACGGTCATCAGGTGATTCATCAGCTCCGATGTAATATAAATATGCTGTGTATTCTCCAAAATGTATGTATTTCTGACGAAGATATAATCGAAACCGGTCAAATACATCTCTTGTATTGTGAAGATATTCGTTCTCATTCATACCTTTCCACATTTGTCCACATGAATACGGTTCATGCTCGTTCTACTGTATATACAATCAAGCTTGCGAAAATTTGTAAAAGTGCGAATTCTTTCTTCTCAGAGCTCATGCCATAAGTCTTGAATTGCATCTCCATCCTCTTCTTGGTAAGTTTGTTTTGATTGCTTAGGACGAGAGGCGTGACACGTTTCCCACTTTGACAGAAAAATGTTAATGAATTCACCCTTTTCACTCCTGCTTATGCAACTAACAGGCGAATTACCTAATAGATTAAAAAGTTGCTTCCCTTCTAATATAAAAACACCGATGTAAATATTGGTGATGGGTCCCCCCGTTTTATGACAATATAAGAAAAAGACGAATCAGCACAAAATGCTGGCTAGCTTTTTAATGACTGACCCCAACCTTTATACCCCGCAAAATCGCCTATATTACAAGTATATGGCAAAGAGAAGCATCTATGCAACTCCCTCGTTGGTTACAGTAATCTCCCTTATCAGGAGCGTGCTCACTGTCAAAATTATTTTTGTCTGTTATAAGAACAGAAAAACATTGTAAGATGTCAAAAATAAACTTGCTTGAGGGCATAAATTCAACCAAACTTTACTTCTCGATCTCCCGCAATCGTCTTTCTCATCTGCCCACAAATATGCGGTTAAAGATCGAACTAAATAACTTGCTATCTTTCGGCCACCTCTCCGTCGGCCCACTGTAATTTACTTTATCGGGGATTGCTCATCTAGGCACCATTTTTAAAAAGTAATGCATACTTACCTTTGATCAAATATCCTTGTACAAAGAGAAACATCTATTTTTATACCGACATTGCATACACACACACACACCTGGCTACATCTTTTACACAGCGGTATCACGGAGCATTTTCTATAAGCCCCTCTTCCCGTTAGCTGAACACCCTGCCATAAGGGTCATAAAACCGCAGGTGAGTTTGATGTTCTCGTCAGTTGCAAGGACCGTTGCAGGAGGAGCAGTGCGTTGGCTTGAGATGGCTCTGGATGGCTACAAAGACAACAGGACTTGTACTAGACTTAGCAAGCCCGTGGGAGGCGTCTGTCGTGTAGTGTCTGTTTTTGGCTGCTTGGTGTGTGTGTGTGTGTGTTTGTGTGCGTGTCTCAGTGTTTGTCTGTCTGAATGTTTCTCTCTCTCTCTCTCTCTCTCTACCTATCTATGTCTCTCTCTCTCTCTCTCGCTCTCTCTCTCTACCTCTCTCTCTCTCTCTCTCGCTCTCTCTCTCTAATACAAGTAATTTTTTTTTACCAATTTCATATCAAAAAGAGATTGTATCTCCATTATCATTGATATTATCATTGACACATCTTTTATCATCAGTGTTATCATTACTATAATTACTGTTATCCTCATTATCATTATTAACATCATTTTTAATATCATTGTTAATGGTGAGGTTCTTACTTCATAATGATTCCTATTCTTATTATTAATACTTATTTTACTATCATTATTATCATTTTTGTTATCTTAATTTTCATTATCATTATTGTCATTATTATTGTTATTATTATTATCATCATTAGTTGTAGCAGTAGAACTTTTTTTATTATCTGAATCATTATTACTATTACTATCCGCCATTTACCAATATTCATGTAAGTACATGTACATAAGTGAATACATAAAATAAGAAAATATGTACACACACACACACACACACGTATATATATGTATATATATGTATATGTATATATATATATATATATATATATATATATATATATATATATATATATATATATATATATATTTATATGGGGATATATGTACACACACACACATACACACAAAGACACATACACACGAAGACAAATACACGCACAGACACACACACACGCATACACACATTCCTCCTAGGTTAGGTTAGGGTTAGGGTTGGGGTTAGTTTAGGTCAGGATAGCTTTAAGTTAGGTTAGTTAGATTATTTAGGTTAGGTTAGGTAAGGTGGTTTAGGTTAGGTTAGGTTTAGGCTAGGTTAGGTTGAGGTTAGGTTAGGTAATTATGAGAGTAATTAGGACAACAATTATGATAATGATTATAGAATGATAATTATAATGATGATTTGCCTAATAATTGCAGTAATAGCAATAATCAACACTATTCTAATGATTTTCCTAATAATAACGACAATGATAACAGAAATAATAATAAAAGTAATTATTACTGCTCTACTTGAGGACCACCTGGACTCTGAGTTGGTATTTGTGTGCAGTCCATTGCCGCAATAAAAGCCAGAAAAAAACGAAAAGAAAATGCTTATAAAGGAATGATATTGACATTTTCACATGTGCATTCATCCTGTATCTAGAATGATGTTGACATCTTCACATGTGCATTCATCATATATGTACAGGGACTCAATATCAGTATAAAATTATACGAAAATGTACGTCATTAAATAAATATTCAGTGACAGTTACAGATGGCATTGCATAACATTGTGCACTAAGGAGAGAAAAAATCCCTTAATAAACTTTCAGTATTGTCCTATTGGCATGAATGGTGTTCCTCAATTATTTACCTTGACGTTATATAGCCGTGTAGAATGAATATATATTTTTGGCACTTGGCAGGAATTTATATATATACTTACATATATATAATATAATATAATAAAATATAATATATATAATGTATATAATATATATATAATATATATAATATATATAAATATATATAATATATATATATATATATGTTTAATATAAGTATAATGTATATAGATAGATTTATATACATAGATAGATAGATAGATAATATATATATATTACCCTATGTTATATTACCTTACCTAACATAACCTAAGCCTAATTATTAATCTCGAGAGAAGAGGATAATGTTATCTCTGTAATAGCCTCACTTCATACTACAACAAAGGAATTAAAAATTAACCATTTTACAATACCTGATATAAAATAGTGGACTGCAGAGCTACAAGGAAATCATTAGCAACGCCTCATTGTAGAGTGGTGTAGCATGACAGATGCTTTTATAGCCCGTAGTAAACATGCCATCATCAAAACACTTATGGTAACACTTGTGAAAAGAAAATTATCCCTACAATCAAAATAACAACTTAAATCAAAATTACTCACCTGGGGCAGCAGGAATACAGCTAATGTTTTGAGCTCTCGACTGGAACATTGATGGTCTTGAAGAGGCTACGTGTTTACGTTATTTCATAATGATTTGTGATTTTCATAGATTTTAAAATTGCAATGTGATTCCTATATCATGTTATACACAAATGTGTTACTAATTTGTAACACATGAAAGCAAGAAAATGTCATTTAATCACGGGAAAAGTACTGATACAGAAAGGGTTATTTTTCATTAAATGTACAAGCATTGTGTGGCTCAGACTTGATTTTTTATATTATAGTTTGTTGGTGGTTACGGTCAGTGAAATGATAGTAGAATATTCAGAAATAGTGTCTTGTATGCTCTGATGCAGGCAGATTATGATGGCCATCTGCTTGGGGAATCTGCATAACCAATTTGCAAATTTTTAATGACTCCAGTTCTCAATCGCAGATTGCAAAATGAAATAAGGCATAATTTGGCTCATTCAAGAACCCGCAATCCCATTGAACGAGCATTTGGAGTCCTCAAATGAAGATTCCGTTGTCTCGCTATACCTATGCGGACTAGTTTGGACACAACCACGGCCACAATTTGTAGTGGTTTGGAAAACCATGATGGTGATAAAGATGGTGGTGGTAATGGCAATGAATGTGATCAGGAAGTAGTTAATGAAAATGCATAAATACGAATGTTGGGCAGAAAAAGAGGGCAAATATAATCAACGGTGTGTTCTGAAATGTATTTGGGATCTCCTGTTAGGAGTTTCATTCTCTTGCCTGGCAGCTCCTCCATTCTCAGTATCCTTCCAACACACCCTGTATCCCTCCTCGGTACATGTTCTTAAGCAATTCAATATTCCGTCTCTCATTATTCCAAAGTCTCTCAAGTGCTTTTCTTCTGACATGTCATCTCCAACAAAACTACCATTTGCAGCATCATTTTCATTAAAGATTATTTAAAGATTATATTGAAAAATATATGATGTCAATGAAAAACTTTTTTTTCTAGTTTATCTTTTGTTAGCCAACTGTCATGGTCGGTAAATGTATTTTTTTTTTTTTTTAAGAAGCCTAATGTTTAATGTCGCACACAATGTGTAGTTATGACATTGTTGTATATTGTACATCAAGTTTAGTAGTAGGAGAAGGCCGTGTGGAAGGTAGAGGGATAAGGTACTGGAATAAATAATTAAACAATCTCACTAGAGGTTTTTCCACTGACATGTCATCTCCAACAAAGTTACCATTTGTAGCATCATTCTATTTGAAGTCTATTCAAGGATTATATTGAAACTAATGTAAAACGTCAAACAAAAACCAATGTTTTTACTAGTTTATTATTTTTTGTTAGCCAAATATAATGGTAGATTAATATATATTTTTTTAATGAAACATGTTTAATATCACACATTGTGTGGTTATGACTACATCATTATATAGTAATGTATATGCTTGCACATTGAGTTTAGTAGTTGGGGAAGACTATGTGGAAGGTGGAAGGATAGGGTACAGGAATAAATAACTGAAAGAGACATTACTGGAAGCAAGGAAGATGAAGAGATGACATCGCTTTTTGATGTTTTACAAGTGCAAGCCTCAGTTTTAGTTTTAGTTTTTAGTTCTTGCTTGCATAATAAGATGTCATGAGCTACTTCGCATGTTCTAACAATTCTAACCTTTTCTGATGCAGCTCCGGGTCCATTTCTCTAAGATGGTTTCTTTCTGAAGCCAACTTCAGAGCTTCCTGTTTCTTACTTTTTTTCTTAATCCTGTTTGTGGAGGACATCATCATGGGGCACTTACAGGGAGCCATCATCTAGCAATAATAATAAAAATAATAATAAATATATAAAATAATAATGATAATAATAATAATAATTCAGTGTTAGTACACACACACACGCAATACTGTTCAGTATCTTTTTTTAATGACACACCTGGAAGAGGCAGTTGTACAAAATAAATTCACAAAGTCTATAATACGAAAAAAGTGTGTGTGTGCGCGCGCGCGCGTTTTCTCACATGTCCAGTCCACTGGATTGATTCAGACCAAAATTGGCAAGGACACCCTGTGGCACCCAAGATGTGCTCTCAGCAAAGAGACAAATTTTCAAAGCAAAATAGCTAAGAAAATATTAAATAAACCAAACCTGTAACCCTCATGATGAAATTACACATGACGCTAAATAATACTTCAATTTTCTATTAAGAATCAAACATCTCTAATTGCTTCAGTGTGACATACCAGCATTTTCAACTCTCATTGTGGACTGGTTCCAATTACTCCTCAATCAAAGGATGGACAGAAATTGAAAAAGTATCCATTAGCTTCGGTGGTGCACCTTCTCCATTCTTGGCCCTCTCAGACTTCAGGCGGGAGTTTCTTCTTTGTTCTGAAAAGGTGTTCAAGATGATTATTATGTAACTAACTTCCACACAGTTCTTAAACTTGAAAATGTGTATGTGATTTATTTATTAATTTTAGGATTATGGTAAGCTCATCCTAAAGTCATCTAAAGCTTAAATAAATCTGTAATTTATCAGTGTTCCCCGTCTCATGATTTATGGAGATGATATATTTTCTTCTGCTTGTATTCTTTCCAATCTACACATCTTTCAACATCTTTTATCCTTTTAGGTGATTTCATTGGTTAATTTAGGTCAATAGGTCAAGTTAGATCAATTGAAAGAATATCAATGCTTACATTAAAGGACCTTCAGAATCCACGAGAAATATTTTGTCTAAAAGATAGGCTTGACATTTCTAAAAACAGATAAATAATTTCTTGTAATAATATTTTTTGTTAAATATGCATGCATGAATACCTTATATATCTATATCTATCTATCTGTCTACATATATAAATATATTTTTTTCCGAACCAGCACATAGTTTGGCTTTATTTCACAAGTGCACAGGGATGTCATTTTCTATTTCCAATAGTTTTTAATGGACTTTGAACAAATCTGATCTTTATTTTTGCTGCAAATCAGTATAATTGAGTATACTGAAAATATTTCCACACTACCTTCCCTTCCTTCCTGCGAAAATACGTGTGCTATGCGTAAAACTTTGTGAAAAGTTGACCTTACTTTTTTCTTGGTGAATATTTTCCGAAAGGTGACTACTTTAACACCCTAATAGATGTTAAAACATATGTCACTTTTACAAGAACCACATGAATATATTGCAAATCCTTATGGCCGCATGTAATATAACTATTATTCAGCTACAAAATGAGCCATAATACTTTAAAATCGGACCGAAAATACGTGTGCTATGCGTAAAAATGTGAAGGACCTAATAATCGCGATCTTATTCCTTTTTATTATGTTTACATTTTACATGACAAATCATGT
>NC_091575.1:3926616-3934116 GCF_042767895.1 Penaeus vannamei | reverse complement strand
TTAATAATGATATTGACAATAATGATAATTCTTGAGATAATAACAATAATGATAATGATTATAATAACAATAATGGCCGGGATATATTTAATTTTATTTTTATTTCTATCATTGTCGTTATTATTAGTGTTATTAGTAGGAAAATCATTAGAATATTGTTGAGTATTCTTAATATCGCAATTATTAGGCAAATCATCATTATAACTATCATTATATAATTTTTATCATAATTATTGTCCTAATTACTCGCATGATTATCATTATTACCGTCATTATTGATGGGGTTATCATCAAAATCATCCTAATTAGTAGAATTATTGCTAAAATCATCATAATCATCATTTAAACTGGAAAAAGGGGGGTTTTCGACTCATCTCTCAGAAGGCTGTATTTTGCTAGATTTCGCCGGTTTTTCGACTTTTGGGATTTTTCTCCTTTTAGCCTTTTTCTGATTATAGATGGGCTTTATAATGATAATTATCATCATTATTGTCATTATCATCATCATTATTATCATTACTGTGATTATTGCCCTAATTACCCTTAATATAGTCATTATAATAATCATTATCTTAATTATTAATGTCATTTTCATTATTATAATGATTTTAATAATGATAATGGCAATAATGATAATTCTAGAAAGAATAACAACAATAAAATTTATCATAATAACAATAATAGCCGTGTTATAATTACTTTTATTATTATTTCTGTTATCATTGTCGTTATTATTAGTGTTATTAGTAGGAAATTATTAGAATTGTGTTGATTATTGCTATTATTGCAATTATTACGCAAATCATCATTATAAGTATCATTGTATAATTATTATCATAATTATTGTCCAAATTACTCTCATAATTACCATTATTATCGTCATTATTGTCATTATTGATGGGGTTATCATCAAAATCATCCTAATTAGCAGAATTAATGGTAAAATCATCATAATCATCATTTAAACTGGAAAAAGGGGGGTTTTCGAGTCATCTCTCAGAAGGCTGTATTTTGCTAGATTTCGCCGGTTTTTCGACTTTTTGGATTTTTCTCCTTTTAGCCTTTTTCTCATTATAGATGGGCTTTATAATGATAATTATCATCATTATTGTCATTATCATCATCATTATTATCATTACTGTCATTATTGCCCTAATTACCCTTAATATAGTCATTATAATAATCATTATCTAAATTATTAATGTCATTTTCATCATTATAATGATTTTAATAATGATATTGACAATAATGATAATTCTTGAGATAATAACAATAATGATAATGATTATAATAACAATAATGGCCGGGATATATTTAATTTTATTTTTATTTCTATCATTGTCGTTATTATTAGTGTTATTAGTAGGAAAATCATTAGAATATTGTTGAGTATTCTTATTATCGCAATTATTAGGCAAATCATCATTATAACTATCATTATATAATTCTTATCATAATTATTGTCCTAATTACTCGCATGATTATCATTATTACCGTCATTATTGATGGGGTTATCATCAAAATCATCCTAATTAGCAGAATTATTGCTAAAATCATCATAATCATCATTTAAACTGGAAAAAGGGGGGTTTTCGACTCATCTCTCAGAAGGCTGTATTTTGCTAGATTTCGCCGGTTTTTCGACTTTTGGGATTTTTCTCCTTTTAGCCTTTTTCTCATTATAGATGGGCTTTATAATGATAATTATCATCATTATTGTCATTATCATCATCATTATTATCATTACTGTGATTATTGCCCTAATTACCCTTAATATAGTCATTATAATAATCCTTATCTTAATTATTAATGTCATTTTCATTATTATAATGATTTTAATAATGATAATGGCAATAATGATAATTCTAGAAAGAATAACAACAATAAAATTTATTATAATAACAATAATAGCCGTGTTATAATTACTTTTATTATTATTTCTGTTATCATTGTCGTTATTATTAGTGTTATTAGTAGGAAATTATTAGAATTGTGTTGATTATTGCTATTATTGCAATTATTACGCAAATCATCATTATAAGTATCATTGTATAATTATTATCATAATTATTGTCCAAATTACTCTCATAATTACCATTATTATCGTCATTATTGTCATTATTGATGGGGTTATCATCAAAATCATCCTAATTAGCAGAATTAATGGTAAAATCATCATAATCATCATTTAAACTGGAAAAAGGGGGGTTTTCGAGTCATCTCTCAGAAGGCTGTATTTTGCTAGATTTCGCCGGTTTTTCGACTTTTTGGATTTTTCTCCTTTTAGCCTTTTTCTCATTATAGATGGGCTTTATAATGATAATTATCATCATTATTGTCATTATCATCATCATTATTATCATTACTGTGATTATTGCCCTAATTACCCTTAATATAGTCATTATAATAATCATTATCTAAATTATTAATGTCATTTTCATCATTATAATGATTTTAATAATGATATTGACAATAATGATAATTCTTGAGATAATAACAATAATGATAATGATTATAATAACAATAATGGCCGGGATATATTTAATTTTATTTTTATTTCTATCATTGTCGTTATTATTAGTGTTATTAGTAGGAAAATCATTAGAATATTGTTGAGTATTCTTATTATCGCAATTATTAGGCAAATCATCGTTATAACTATCATTATATAATTTTTATCATAATTATTGTCCTAATTACTCGCATGATTATCATTATTACCGTCATTATTGATGGGGTTATCATCAAAATCATCCTAATTAGTAGAATTATTGCTAAAATCATCATAATCATCATTTAAACTGGAAAAAGGGGGGTTTTCGACTCATCTCTCAGAAGGCTGTATTTTGCTAGATTTCGCCGGTTTTTCGACTTTTGGGATTTTTCTCCTTTTAGCCTTTTTCTCATTATAAGATGGGCTTTATAATGATAATTATCATCATTATTGTCATTATCATCATCATTATTATCATTACTGTGATTATTGCCCTAATTACCCTTAATATAGTCATTATAATAATCATTATCTTAATCATTAATGTCATTTTCATTATTATAATGATTTTAATAATGATAATGGCAATAATGATAATTCTAGAAAGAATAACAACAATAAAATTTATTATAATAACAATAATAGCCGTGTTATAATTACTTTTATTATTATTTCTGTTATCATTGTCGTTATTATTAGTGTTATTAGTAGGAAATTATTAGAATTGTGTTGATTATTGCAATTATTACGCAAATCATCATTATAAGTATCATTGTATAATTATTATCATAATTATTGTCCAAATTACTCTCATAATTACCATTATTATCGTCATTATTGTCATTATTGATGGGGTTATCATCAAAATCATCCTAATTAGCAGAATTAATTGTAAAATCATCATAATCATCATTTAAACTGGAAAAAGGGGGGTTTTCGAGTCATCTCTCAGAAGGCTGTATTTTGCTAGATTTCGCCGGTTTTTCGACTTTTTGGATTTTTCTCCTTCTCATTATAGATGGGCTTTATAATGATAATTATCATCATTATTGTCATTATCATCATCATTATTATCATTACTGTCATTATTGCCCTAATTACCCTTAATATAGTCATTATAATAATCATTATCTAAATTATTAATGTCATTTTCATCATTATAATGATTTTAATAATGATATTGACAATAATGATAATTCTTGAGATAATAACAATAATGATAATGATTATAATAACAATAATGGCCGGGATATATTTAATTTTATTTTTATTTCTATCATTGTCGTTATTATTAGTGTTATTAGTAGGAAAATCATTAGAATATTGTTGAGTATTCTTATTATCGCAATTATTAGGCAAATCATCATTATAACTATCATTATATAATTTTTATCATAATTATTGTCCTAATTACTCGCATGATTATCATTATTACCGTCATTATTGATGGGGTTATCATCAAAATCATCCTAATTAGTAGAATTATTGCTAAAATCATCATAATCATCATTTAAACTGGAAAAAGGGGGGTTTTCGACTCATCTCTCAGAAGGCTGTATTTTGCTAGATTTCGCCGGTTTTTCGACTTTTGGGATTTTTCTCCTTTTAGCCTTTTTCTCATTATAGATGGGCTTTATAATGATAATTATCATCATTATTGTCATTATCATCATCATTATTATCATTACTGTGATTATTGCCCTAATTACCCTTAATATAGTCATTATAATAATCATTATCTTAATTATTAATGTCATTTTCATTATTATAATGATTTTAATAATGATAATGGCAATAATGATAATTCTAGAAAGAATAACAACAATAAAATTTATTATAATAACAATAATAGCCGTGTTATAATTACTTTTATTATTATTTCTGTTATCATTGTCGTTATTATTAGTGTTATTAGTAGGAAATTATTAGAATTGTGTTGATTATTGCTATTATTGCAATTATTACGCAAATCATCATTATAAGTATCATTGTATAATTATTATCATAATTATTGTCCAAATTACTCTCATAATTACCATTATTATCGTCATTATTGTCATTATTGATGGGGTTATCATCAAAATCATCCTAATTAGCAGAATTAATGGTAAAATCATCATAATCATCATTTAAACTGGAAAAAGGGGGGTTTTCGAGTCATCTCTCAGAAGGCTGTATTTTGCTAGATTTCGCCGGTTTTTCGACTTTTTGGATTTTTCTCCTTTTAGCCTTTTTCTCATTATAGATGGGCTTTATAATGATAATTATCATCATTATTGTCATTATCATCATCATTATTATCATTACTGTCATTATTGCCCTAATTACCCTTAATATAGTCATTATAATAATCATTATCTAAATTATTAATGTCATTTTCATCATTATAATGATTTTAATAATGATATTGACAATAATGATAATTCTTGAGATAATAACAATAATGATAATGATTATAATAACAATAATGGCCGGGATATATTTAATTTTATTTTTATTTCTATCATTGTCGTTATTATTAGTGTTATTAGTAGGAAAATCATTAGAATATTGTTGAGTATTCTTATTATCGCAATTATTAGGCAAATCATCATTATAACTATCATTATATAATTTTTATCATAATTATTGTCCTAATTACTCGCATGATTATCATTATTACCGTCATTATTGATGGGGTTATCATCAAAATCATCCTAATTAGTAGAATTATTGCTAAAATCATCATAATCATCATTTAAACTGGAAAAAGGGGGGTTTTCGACTCATCTCTCAGAAGGCTGTATTTTGCTAGATTTCGCCGGTTTTTCGACTTTTGGGATTTTTCTCCTTTTAGCCTTTTTCTCATTATAGATGGGCTTTATAATGATAATTATCATCATTATTGTCATTATCATCATCATTATTATCATTACTGTGATTATTGCCCTAATTACCCTTAATATAGTCATTATAATAATCATTATCTTAATCATTAATGTCATTTTCATTATTATAATGATTTTAATAATGATAATGGCAATAATGATAATTCTAGAAAGAATAACAACAATAAAATTTATTATAATAACAATAATAGCCGTGTTATAATTACTTTTATTATTATTTCTGTTATCATTGTCGTTATTATTAGTGTTATTAGTAGGAAATTATTAGAATTGTGTTGATTATTGCAATTATTACGCAAATCATCATTATAAGTATCATTGTATAATTATTATCATAATTATTGTCCAAATTACTCTCATAATTACCATTATTATCGTCAATATTGTCATTATTGATGGGGTTATCATCAAAATCATCCTAATTAGCAGAATTAATGGTAAAATCATCATAATCATCATTTAAACTGGAAAAAGGGGGGTTTTCGACTCATCTCTCAGAAGGCTGTATTTTGCTAGATTTCGCCGGTTTTTCGACTTTTTGGATTTTTCTCCTTCTCATTATAGATGGGCTTTATAATGATAATTATCATCATTATTGTCATTATCATCATCATTATTATCATTACTGTCATTATTGCCCTAATTACCCTTAATATAGTCATTATAATAATCATTATCTAAATTATTAATGTCATTTTCATCATTATAATGATTTTAATAATGATATTGACAATAATGATAATTCTTGAGATAATAACAATAATGATAATGATTATAATAACAATAATGGCCGGGATATATTTAATTTTATTTTTATTTCTATCATTGTCGTTATTATTAGTGTTATTAGTAGGAAAATCATTAGAATATTGTTGAGTATTCTTATTATCGCAATTATTAGGCAAATCATCATTATAACTATCATTATATAATTTTTATCATAATTATTGTCCTAATTACTCGCATGATTATCATTATTACCGTCATTATTGATGGGGTTATCATCAAAATCATCCTAATTAGTAGAATTATTGCTAAAATCATCATAATCATCATTTAAACTGGAAAAAGGGGGGTTTTCGAGTCATCTCTCAGAAGGCTGTATTTTGCTAGATTTCGCCGGTTTTTCGACTTTTGGGATTTTTCTCCTTTTAGCCTTTTTCTCATTATAGATGGGCTTTATAATGATAATTATCATCATTATTGTCATTATCATCATCATTATTATCATTACTGTGATTATTGCCCTAATTACCCTTAATATAGTCATTATAATAATCATTATCTTAATTATTAATGTCATTTTCATTATTATAATGATTTTAATAATGATAATGGCAATAATGATAATTCTAGAAAGAATAACAACAATAAAATTTATTATAATAACAATAATAGCCGTGTTATAATTACTTTTATTATTATTTCTGTTATCATTGTCGTTATTATTAGTGTTATTAGTAGGAAATTATTAGAATTGTGTTGATTATTGCTATTATTGCAATTATTACGCAAATCATCATTATAAGTATCATTGTATAATTATTATCATAATTATTGTCCAAATTACTCTCATAATTACCATTATTATCGTCATTATTGTCATTATTGATGGGGTTATCATCAAAATCATCCTAATTAGCAGAATTAATGGTAAAATCATCATAATCATCATTTAAACTGGAAAAAGGGGGGTTTTCGAGTCATCTCTCAGAAGGCTGTATTTTGCTAGATTTCGCCGGTTTTTCGACTTTTGGGATTTTTCTCCTTTTAGCCTTTTTCTCATTATAGATGGGCTTTATAATGATAATTATCATCATTATTGTCATTATCATCATCATTATTATCATTACTGTCATTATTGCCCTAATTACCCTTAATATAGTCATTATAATAATCATTATCTAAATTATTAATGTCGTTTTCATCATTATAATGATTTTAATAATGATATTGACAATAATGATAACTCTTGAGATAATAACAATAATGATAATGATTATAATAACAATAATGGCCGGGATATATTTAAATTTATTTTTATTTCTATCATTGTCGTTATTATTAGTGTTATTAGTAGGAAAATCATTAGAATATTGTTGAGTATTCTTATTATCG
>NC_091575.1:3908533-3926116 GCF_042767895.1 Penaeus vannamei | reverse complement strand
CAATGTCTTTATAATGGCTTTCAGCCTTACACAAATGCACTTTTTAACAGGCGATAATGCAATATAAGAAAATTTGAATCGAGTTTTAATCGACTTGAATTTAATGCATAAATATAAATGTGGCAACCACCATCTCGCATATTTGTACATGTCGATGTGTCACATTTGCGAGATAATTATCCCGCCACACAACCGATACATTTCAAAACATGCTCGTTCTAATGTGGAAAGGTATGAATGAGAACGAATATCTTCACAATACAAGAGATGTATTTGACCGGTTTCGATTATATCTTCGTCAGAAATACATACATTTTGGATAATAAGGATAAGGATAAGTCCGATGTGCGAAGCTGAGCCTCGCCCGGGCTATGGGGGAGCCCGGCCTGTGCCGACAGATGTCGACTCGATCAACGTGTGTCAGCAAGTGCTGACGCGACAGAGCTTAGTCCTTACCCACCGTGGTGTCCAGCCACAGCAGTAACCTCCGGGCGACAATTGCAACTTCTCGCGCCTGGGCGGGGCGCGAACCGCCGACCCCTCGGATGAGAAGCCGACACGTTACCACTGTACTAGCCTGGAGGCTATTTTGGAGAATACACAGCATATTTATATTACATCGGAGCTGATGAATCACCTGATGACCGTGACCTCGCGCTCGTTGTGCGTATAATTGCTGCCGCGACCTTGGATAGTTTGAATCTACCCGATGCGGTGTTCATGTTTATCTCTGTCGCGATGTATGCAGCTTCCATGACCTTCCTTTTGTGTTTGCTTAATCCTTCATGGATTGTTTCAGCTTCTTTCCAGTTCGGTAGATGTCCAGCTTCATCTACATGAACCACCATGGCGTTGGAATTTCTATGGCGACGGATGTCGGCGCGATGTTCGTAGATCCTGGTGTTGAAGCCACGTCCAGTTTCACCATAGTATGCCATATCGCAACCGCTGCAGGGTATGCGGTATACTGCACTGTCGGTGTTGCTTTTTTGTTGTTTCTTTTCTCGTATTAGGTCATGTATCTTTTCCCCGGATGTGCTGGCGATGTTCATAGTATTGCCAAAGTATTTGCTGATCGCCTGGGAGAGATTACATGGAGGTAATACGAGAAAATTGGAGGATATCACGGGGTTAGATCTTGAAAGTATGTTCTCCGCCTTCTTTCTGAGGTTCAGCAGGAGACCTTTGGGATATTTGTGTTTCATGAAAGAGTCAATTACATATGTAACTTCACTTTCAAGGAACTCAGGGCTGTAAATCCTCAGTGCCCGGAGGAAGAACCCAATCACAACCCCAGATTTAGTTTTATTGCTGTGTGCGGAGTAATAATGGATATAATCATCTTTATTAGTCGGCTTCCTGTATACAGAAAAACGTAGGTCTTCATCACCCCGATGGATCAGAGTGTCCAGGAAAGGTAACTTCTGATCCTCTTCTTCCTCCACGGTGAACTGGGTTTTCTCGTGGACGGAGTTCAGCCGCGTCAGTGTATGGTGCAGACACGACCTTCTGGGGACAATGACGAGGACATCATCTACGTAACGAAGCCAAGTTGAGTGCCTTCCGATTATATCCCTGTAGTGGTCCCTTTCCAGCGTCTCCATGAAGAGGCAGGCCAGGACAGCGCTCAGAGGGGACCCCATGGCGAGGCCGCTGATTTGCTGGTACTCATCCCCAGTGAACTCGAAGAAGCCGAAGTCCACACACAACTTCACGAGGCTTATGAAGTGGTGCTTTGGCAGTGGAAGTTCGTCATCTACCATGGATCCGGTGACCCTCTCGACTGCCCGGATAGCTCCATCTGTGGGTACATTTGTAAAAAGGGATTTAACGTCAAAACTAGCCAGTTTTTTATTTTTATATACAGAACCCTGCAGACGTCTGATGAGATCCGGAGAGTTCTTCAGGTGAGAATCACTGATGACTCCCATGGCGGCGGAGAGGGGTTTCGCCAAACACTTCGCCAGGCGATGGGGAGCGCTGCCAATGCCAGACGTGATCGGTCTCATCGGCACACCTGGCTTGTGTACCTTCGGGAGACCTCTCATGGACGGGTTGCGGGGGGCCTCCTCCAGCAGGTGAAGCAAGCCTTTCCCCTTAGCCGACCGCAGGAGTACGTCCCTCGCCTTCTTCTTAAATCTGGCAGCTTCCATCTTACCCTCGCCTTTCGTCACTTTCCTGTAAACAGAAGCATCGGAAAGTAAATCGTTCATTTTACATATATAGTCAGTCTTATCCATAACAACAATACCCCAACCTTTGTCTGCCTGGGTGATGACGATGGTCTCGTCGTCGCGTAGGCTCTTCAACGCAGTGACGTATCTGCGAGGGATCGCCGGGGAGCGTGACGACACATCGGCAACACAGCAGGCGGTGATCCCTTGGATGAACCCTTTGTCGACATCACTGTCGGTCCAGCGGTGGTTCGAGACAACGTAGTCGATAAGGTCCTTGTTGTCCAGCCCGGTGCTGAATTTGAGTCCAAGGGAGAGGGCTTCTAGTTCCGTGTGGGTAAGACGTTTGGAGGACATGTTTCTAAGAAGATCACTACGTCCAGCTTTTGACCATCTGCTCTTGCTGCATATGCGGTGTAATTTCTCCTGATGTTTGACTCGTTGAGCATGATCTTCCTGTTGGAGTTGGAGGACCAGCCCATGGGGAAGGTGTTCGCCCTCGAGTTCGTTCCGGAGTTCATAGAGTCGATGTTGAAGGGTCCTAATGGCCTCCACAAGGAAGGCCCGAGCGCTATCAGGGAACGGATGCTCGCCGGATTTAAACTGGCTCGGAGCTGAAGGCGGCAACACTTGCTCAGCCAAGCAGTCCATCAGGAAACAACGTCGATTCTTGACACTCTGGATCTTGCGTCTTGTGAAGAAATCCCGGGGAGGGGCAGACCGCTCGCCACTCATACCGTAAGAAGGATGAACCGTATTCATGTGGACAAATGTGGAAAGGTATGAATGATAACGAATATCTTCACAATACAAGAGATGTATTTGACCGGTTTCGATTGTATCTTCGTCAGAAATACATACATTTTGGAGAATACACAGGAGGCGTCTGTCGTGTAGTGTCTGTTTTTGGTTGCTTGGTGTGTGTGTGTGTGTTTGTGTGCGTGTCTCAGTGTTTGTCTGTCTGAATGTTTCTCTCTCTCTCTCTCTCTCTACTTATCTATCTATGTCTCTCTCTCTCTCTCTCTCGCTCTCTCTCTCTACCTCTCTACCTCTCTCTCTCTCTCTCTCTCTCTCTCTCTCTCTCTCTCTCTCTCTCTCTCTCTCTCTCTCTCTCTCTCTCTCTCTCTCTCTAATACAAGTAATTTTTTTTTACCAATTTCATATCAAAAAGAGATTGTATCTCCATTATCATTGATATTATAATTGACACATCTTTTATCATCAGTGTTATCATTACTATAATTACTGTTATCCTCATTATCATTATTAACATCATTTTTAATATCATTGTTAATGGTGAGGTTCTTACTTCATAATGATTCCTATTCTTATTATTAATACTTATTTTACTATCATTATTATCATTTTTGTTATCTTAATTTTCATTATCATTATTGTCATTATTATTGTTATTATTATTATCATCATTAGTTGTAGCAGTAGAACTTTTTTTATTATCTGAATCATTATTACTATTACTATCCGCCATTTACCAATATTCATGTAAGTACATGTACATAAGTGAATACATAAAATAAGAAAATATGTACACACACACACACACGTATATATATGTATATATATATATATATATATATATATATATATATATATATATATATATATATATATATATATATATATATATATATATTTATATGGGGATATATGTACACACACACACATACACACAAAGACACATACACACGAAGACAAATACACGCACAGACACACACACACGCATACACACATTCCTCCTAGATTAGGTTAGGGTTAGGGTTAGGGTTAGTTTAGGTCAGGATAGCTTTAAGTTAGGTTAGTTAGATTATTTAGGTTAGGTTAGGTAAGGTGGTTTAGGTTAGGTTAGGTTTAGGCTAGGTTAGGTTGAGGTTAGGTTAGGTAATTATGAGAGTAATTAGGACAACAATTATGATAATGATTATAGAATGATAATTATAATGATGATTTGCCTAATAATTGCAGTAATAGCAATAATCAACACTATTCTAATGATTTTCCTAATAATAACGACAATGATAACAGAAATAATAATAAAAGTAATTATTACTGCTCTACTTGAGGACCACCTGGACTCTGAGTTGGTATTTGTGTGCAGTCCATTGCCGCAATAAAAGCCAGAAAAAAACGAAAAGAAAATGCTTATAAAGGAATGATATTGACATTTTCACATGTGCATTCATCCTGTATCTAGAATGATGTTGACATCTTCACATGTGCATTCATCATATATGTACAGGGACTCAATATCAGTATAAAATTATACGAAAATGTACGTCATTAAATAAATATTCAGTGACAGTTACAGATGGCATTGCATAACATTGTGCACTAAGGAGAGAGAAAATCCCTTAATAAACTTTCAGTATTGTCCTATTGGCATGAATGGTGTTCCTCAATTATTTACCTTGACGTTATATAGCCGTGTAGAATGAATATATATTTTTGGCACTTGGCAGGAATTTATATATATACTTACATATATATAATATAATATAATAAAATATAATATATATAATGTATATAATATATATATATATAATATATATAATATATATAAATATATATATAATATATATATATATACATATATGTTTAATATAAGTATAATGTATATAGATAGATTTATATACATAGATAGATAGATAGATAATATATATATATATTACCCTATGTTATATTACCTTACCTAACATAACCTAAGCCTAATTATTAATCTCGAGAGAAGAGGATAATGTTATCTCTGTAATAGCCTCACTTCATACTACAACAAAGGAATTAAAAATTAACCATTTTACAATACCTGATATAAAATAGTGGACTGCAGAGCTACAAGGAAATCATTAGCAACGCCTCATTGTAGAGTGGTGTAGCATGACAGATGCTTTTATAGCCCGTAGTAAACATGCCATCATCAAAACACTTATGGTAACACTTGTGAAAAGAAAATTATCCCTACAATCAAAATAACAACTTAAATCAAAATTACTCACCTGGGGCAGCAGGAATACAGCTAATGTTTTGAGCTCTCGACTGGAACATTGATGGTCTTGAAGAGGCTACGTGTTTACGTTATTTCATAATGATTTGTGATTTTCATAGATTTTAAAATTGCAATGTGATTCCTATATCATGTTATACACAAATGTGTTACTAATTTGTAACACATGAAAGCAAGAAAATGTCATTTAATCACGGGAAAAGTACTGATACAGAAAGGGTTATTTTTCATTAAATGTACAAGCATTGTGTGGCTCAGACTTGATTTTTTATATTATAGTTTGTTGGTGGTTACGGTCAGTGAAATGATAGTAGAATATTCAGAAATAGTGTCTTGTATGCTCTGATGCAGGCAGATTATGATGGCCATCTGCTTGGGGAATCTGCATAACCAATTTGCAAATTTTTAATGACTCCAGTTCTCAATCGCAGATTGCAAAGTGAAATAAGGCATAATTTGGCCCATTCAAGAACCCGCAATCCCATTGAACGAGCATTTGGAGTCCTCAAATGAAGATTCCGTTGTCTCGTTATACCTATGCGGACTAGTTTGGACACAACCACGGCCACAATTTGTAGTGGTTTGGAAAACCATGATGGTGATAAAGATGGTGGTGGTAATGGCAATGAATGTGATCAGGAAGTAGTTAATGAAAATGCATAAATACGAATGTTGGGCATAAAAAGAGGGCAAATATAATCAACGGTGTGTTCTGAAATGTATTTGGGATCTCCTGTTAGGAGTTTCATTCTCTTGCCTGGCAGCTCCTCCATTCTCAGTATCCTTCCAACACACCCTGTATCCCTCCTCGGTACATGTTCTTAAGCAATTCAATATTCCGTCTCTCACTATTCCAAAGTCTCTCAAGTGCTTTTCTTCTGACATGTCATCTCCAACAAAACTACCATTTGCAGCATCATTTTCATTAAAGATTATTTAAAGATTATATTGAAAAATATATGATGTCAATGAAAAACTTTTTTTTCTAGTTTATCTTTTGTTAGCCAACTGTCATGGTCGGTAAATGTATTTTTTTTTAAGAAGCCTAATGTTTAATGTCACACACAATGTGTAGTTATGACATTGTTGTATATTGTACATCAAGTTTAGTAGTAGGAGAAGGCCGTGTGGAAAGTAGAGGGATAAGGTACTGGAATAAATAATTAAACAATCTCACTAGAGGTTTTTCCACTGACATGTCATCTCCAACAAAGTTACCATTTGTAGCATCATTCTATTTGAAGACTATTCAAGGATTATATTGAAACTAATGTAAAACGTCAAACAAAAACCAATGTTTTTACTAGTTTATTATTTTTTGTTAGCCAAATATAATGGTAGATTAATATATATTTTTTTAATGAAACATGTTTAATATCACACATTGTGTGGTTATGACTACATCATTATATAGTAATGTATATGCTTGCACATTGAGTTTAGTAGTTGGGGAAGACTATGTGGAAGGTGGAAGGATAGGGTACAGGAATAAATAACTGAAAGAGACATTACTGGAAGCAAGGAAGATGAAGAGATGACATCGCTTTTTGATGTTTTACAAGTGCAAGCCTCAGTTTTAGTTTTAGTTTTTAGTTCTTGCTTGCATAATAAGATGTCATGAGCTACTTCGCATGTTCTAACAATTCTAACCTTTTCTGATGCAGCTCCGGGTCCATTTCTCTAAGATGGTTTCTTTCTGAAGCCAACTTCAGAGCTTCCTGTTTCTTACTTTTTTTCTTAATCCTGTTTGTGGAGGACATCATCATGGGGCACTTACAGGGAGCCATCATCTAGCAATAATAATAAAAATAATAATAATAAATATATAAAATAATAATAATAATAATAATAATAATAATTCAGTGTTAGTACACACACACACGCAATACTGTTCAGTATCTTTTTTAATGACACACCTGGAAGAGGCAGTTGTACAAAATAAATTCACAAAGTCTATATAATACGAAAAAAGTGTGTGTGTGCGCGCGCGCGCGTTTTCTCACATGTCCAGTCCACTGGATTGATTCAGACCAAAATTGGCAAGGACACCCTGTGGCACCCAAGATGTGCTCTCAGCAAAGAGACAAATTTTCAAAGCAAAATAGCTAAGAAAATATTAAATAAACCAAACCTGTAACCCTCATGATGAAATTACACATGACGCTAAATAATACTTCAATTTTCTATTAAGAATCAAACATCTCTAATTGCTTCAGTGTGACATACCAGCATTTTCAACTCTCATTGTGGACTGGTTCCAATTACTCCTCAATCAAAGGATGGACAGAAATTGAAAAAGTATCCATTAGCTTCGGTGGTGCACCTTCTCCATTCTTGGCCCTCTCAGACTTCAGGCGGGAGTTTCTTCTTTGTTCTGAAAAGGTGTTCAAGATGATTATTATGTAACTAACTTCCACACAGTTCTTACACTTGAAAATGTGTATGTGATTTATTTATTAATTTTAGGATTATGGTAAGCTCATCTTAAAGTCATCTAAAGCTTAAATAAATCTGTAATTTATCAGTGTTCCCCGTCTCATGATTTATGGAGATGATATATTTTCTTCTGCTTGTATTCTTTCCAATCTACACATCTTTCAACATCTTTTATCCTTTTAGGTGATTTCATTGGTTAATTTAGGTCAATAGGTCAAGTTAGATCAATTGAAAGAATATCAATGCTTACATTAAAGGACCTTCAGAATCCACGAGAAATATTTTGTCTAAAAGATAGGCTTGACATTTCTAAAAACAGATAAATAATTTCTTGTAATAATATTTTTTGTTAAATATGCATGCATGAATACCTTATATATCTATATCTATCTATCTGTCTACATATATAAATATATTTTTTTCCGAACCAGCACATAGTTTGGTTTTATTTCACAAGTGCACAGGGATGTCATTCTCTATTTCCAATAGTTTTTAATGGACTTTGAACAAATCTGATCTTTATTTTTGCTGCAAATCAGTATAATTGAGTATACTGAAAATATTTCCACACTACCCTCCCTTCCTTCCTGCGAAAATACGTGTGCTATGCGTAAAACTTTGTGAAAAGTTGACCTTACTTTTTTCTTGGTGAATATTTTCCGAAAGGTGACTACTTTAACACCCTAATAGATGTTAAAACATATGTCACTTTTACAAGAACCACATGAATATATTGCAAATCCTTATGGCCGCATGTAATATAACTATTATTCAGCTACAAAATGAGCCATAATACTTTAAAATCGGACCGAAAATACGTGTGCTATGCGTAAAAATGTGAAGGACCTAATAATCGCGATCTTATTCCTTTTTATTATGTTTACATTTTACATGACAAATCATGTACAGAATACTTGTACTTGATATAATTATCTATCATTTACCTATTATTGATGCTCTAATAAGATTTTACAACGTATAATATTTGTCGAAAGAATAACTTTTCTCCGGGTACCATTTTTGAAAAGTTGACCTTATTTTTTTCTTGGTGAATATTTTCCGAAGGTGACTATTTTAACACCCTAATAGATTTTGAAAACATATGTCACTTTTACAAGAACCACATGAAAATTTTGCAAATCCTTATGGCAGCATGTAATACAACTATTATTCAGCTACAAAATGAGCCATAATACTTTAAAATCGGACCGAAAATACGTGTGCTATGCGTAAAAATTTGTGAAAAGTTGACCTTACTTTTTTCTTGGTGAATATTTTCCGAAAGGTGACTACTTCTAACACCCTAATAGGAGATTTTGATACATATGTCACTTTTACAAGAACCACATGAATATATTGCAAATCCTTATGGCCGCATGTAATATAACTATTATTCAGCTACAAAATGAGCCATAATACTTTAAAATCAGACCGAAAATACGTGTGCTATGCGTAAAAATGTGAAGGACCTAATAATCGCCATCGTATTCCTTTTTATGTTTACATTTTTCAAGACAAATCATGTACAGAATACTTGTACTTGATATAGTTAACTATCATTTACCTATTATTGATGCTCTAATAGGGTTTTACAACGTATAATATTTGTCGAAAGAATAACTTTTCTCCAGTCGGTCGGGTACCATTTTTGAAAAGTTGACCTTACTTTTTTCTTGGGGAATATTTTCCGAAGGTGACTATTTTAAAACCCTTATAGATTTTGAAAACATATGTCACTTTTACAAGAACCACATGAAAATATTGCAAATCCTTATGGCAGCATGTAATAGAACTATTATTCAGCTACAAAATGAGCCATAATACTTTAAAATCGGACCGAAAATACGTGTGCTATGCGTAAAAATTTGTGAAAAGTTGACCTTACTTTTTTCTTGGTGAATATTTTCCGAAAGGTGACTACTTGTAATACCCTAAAAGGAGATTTTGAAACATATGTCACTTTTACAAGAACCACATGAATATATTGCAATTCCTTATGGCCGCATGTAATATAACTATTATTCAGCTACAAAATGAGCCATAATACTTTAAAA
The DNA here is from genome assembly GCF_042767895.1 of Penaeus vannamei. Lineage (NCBI taxonomy): Eukaryota > Metazoa > Arthropoda > Malacostraca > Decapoda > Penaeidae > Penaeus > Penaeus vannamei. The sequence goes on along the minus strand of NC_091575.1, from coordinate 3,916,433 downwards.
TCGGACCGAAAATATGTGTGCTATGCGTAAAAATGTGAAGGACCTAATAATCGCGATCTTATTCCTTTTTATTATGTTTACATTTTACATGACAAATCATGTACAGTATACTTGTACTTGATATAATTATCTATCATTTACCTATTATTGATGCTCTAATAGGGTTTTACAACGTATAATACTTGTCGAAAGCATAACTTTTCTCCAGTCGGACGGGTACCATTTTTGAAAAGTTGACCTTTTTTCTTGGGGAATATTTTCCGAAGGTGACTATTTTAACACCCTAATAGGAGATTTTGAAAACAATATATATATATATATATATATATATATATATATATATATATATATAGAGAGAGAGAGAGAGAGAGAGAGAGAGAGAGAGAGAGAGAGATCGAAAGATAGATAGATAGATAGATAAATTGATATATATATATATAAATAGATAGATAAATATATATATCTATATATATAGATAGATAAATAGATAGATATAAATATTTATATACATATTTATGTATATATATATATTATACATAAATATACATATATATATATATATATATATATATATATATATATATATATATATATATATATATATATATATATATCATCATTATTATCATTACTGTGATTATTGCCCTAATTACCCTTAATATAGTCATTATAATAATCCTTATCTTAATTATTAATGTCATTTTCATTATTATAATGATTTTAATAATGATAATGGCAATAATGATAATTCTAGAAAGAATAACAACAATAAAATTTATTATAATAACAATAATAGCCGTGTTATAATTACTTTTATTATTATTTCTGTTATCATTGTCGTTATTATTAGTGTTATTAGTAGGAAATTATTAGAATTGTGTTGATTATTGCTATTATTGCAATTATTACGCAAATCATCTTTATAAGTATCATTGTATAATTATTATCATAATTATTGTCCAAATTACTCTCATAATTACCATTATTATCGTTATTATTGTCATTATTGATGGGGTTATCATCAAAATCATCCTAATTAGCAGAATTAATGGTAAAATCATCATAATCATCATTTAAACTGGAAAAAGGGTGGTTTTCGAGTCATCTCTCAGAAGGCTGTATTTTGCTAGATTTCGCCGGTATTTCGACTTTTTGGATTTTTCTCCTTTTAGCCTTTTTCTCATTATAGATGGGCTTTATAATGATAATTATCATCATTATTGTCATTATCATCATCATTATTATCATTACTGTCATTATTGCCCTAATTACCCTTAATATAGTCATTATAATAATCATTATCTAAATTATTAATGTCATTTTCATCATTATAATGATTTTAATAATGATATTGACAATAATGATAATTCTTGAGATAATAACAATAATGATAATGATTATAATAACAATAATGGCCGGGATATATTTAAATTTATTTTTATTTCTATCATTGTCGTTATTATTAGTGTTATTAGTAGGAAAATCATTAGAATATTGTTGAGTATTCTTAATATCGCAATTATAAGGCAAATCATCATTATAACTATCATTATATAATTTTTATCATAATTATTGTCCTAATTAATCGCATGATTATCATTATTACCGTCATTATTGATGGGGTTATCATCAAAATCATCCTAATTAGTAGAATTATTGCTAAAATCATCATAATCATCATTTAAACTGGAAAAAGGGGGGTTTTCGACTCATCTCTCAGAAGGCTGTATTTTGCTAGATTTCGCCGGTTTTTCGACATGGGATTTTTCTCCTTTTAGCCTTTTTCTCATTATAGATGAGCTTTATAATGATACTTATCATCATTATTGTCATTATCATCATCATTATTATCATTACTGTGATTATTGCCCTAATTACCCTTAATATAGTCATTATAATAATCATTATCTTAATTATTAATGTCATTTTCATCATTATAATGATTTTAATAACGATAATGGCAATAATGATAATTCTAGAAAGAATAACAACAATAAAATTTATTATAATAACAATAATAGCCGTGTTATAATTACTTTTATTATTTTGTTATCATTGTCGTTATTATTAGTGTTATTAGTAGGAAAATCATTAGAATATTGTTGAGTATTCTTATTATCGCAATTATTAGGCAAATCATCATTATAACTATCATTATATAATTTTTATCATAATTATTGTCCTAATTACTCGCATGATTATCATTATTACCGTCATTATTGATGGGGTTATCATCAAAATCATCCTAATTAGTAGAATTATTGCTAAAATCATCATAATCATCATTTAAACTGGAAAAAGGGGGGTTTTCGACTCATCTCTCAGAAGGCTGTATTTTGCTAGATTTCGCCGGTTTTTCAACTTTTGGGATTTTTCTCCTTTTAGCCTTTTTCTCATTATAGATGGGCTTTATAATGATAATTATCATCATTATTGTCATTATCATCATCATTATTATCATTACTGTCATTATTGCCCTAATTACCCTTAATATAGTCATTATAATAATCATTATCTTAATTATTAATGTCATTTTCATTATTATAATGATTTTAATAATGATAATGGCAATAATGATAATTCTAGAAAGAATAACAACAATAAAATTTATTATAATAACAATAATAGCCGTGTTATAATTACTTTTATTATTATTTCTGTTATCATTGTCGTTATTATTAGTGTTATTAGTAGGAAATTATTAGAATTGTGTTGATTATTGCAATTATTACGCAAATCATCATTATAAGTATCATTGTATAATTATTATCATAATTATTGTCCAAATTACTCTCATAATTACCATTATTATCGTCATTATTGTCATTATTGATGGGGTTATCATCAAAATCATCCTAATTAGCAGAATTAATGGTAAAATCATCATAATCATCATTTAAACTGGAAAAAGGGGGGTTTTCGACTCATCTCTCAGAAGGCTGTATTTTGCTAGATTTCGCCGGTTTTTCGACTTTTTGGATTTTTCTCCTTCTCATTATAGATGGGCTTTATAATGATAATTATCATCATTATTGTCATTATAATCATCATTATTATCATTACTGTCATTATTGCCCTAATTACCCTTAATATAGTCATTATAATAATCATTATCTAAATTATTAATGTCATTTTCATCATTATAATGATTTTAATAATGATATTGACAATAATGATAATTCTTGAGATAATAACAATAATGATAATCATTATAATAACAATAATGGCCGGGATATATTTAAATCTATTTTTATTTCTATCATTGTCGTTATTATTAGTGTTATTAGTAGGAAAATCATTAGAATATTGTTGAGTATTCTTAATATCGCAATTATTAGGCAAATCATCATTATAACTATCATTACATAATTTTTATCATAATTATTGTCCTAATTACTCGCATGATTATCATTATTACCGTCATTATTGATGGGGTTATCATCAAAATCATCCTAATTAGTAGAATTATTGCTAAAATCATCATAATCATCATTTAAACTGGAAAAAGGGGGGTTTTCGACTCATCTCTCAGAAGGCTGTATTTTGCTAGATTTCGCCGGTTTTTCGACTTTTGGGATTTTTCTCCTTTTAGCCTTTTTCTCATTATAGATGGGCTTTATAATGATAATTATCATCATTATTGTCATTATCATCATCATTATTATCATTACTGTGATTATTGCCCTAATTACCCTTAGTATAGTCATTATAATAATCATTATCTTAATTATTAATGTCATTTTCATTATTATAATGATTTTAATAATGATAATGGCAATAATGATAATTCTAGAAAGAATAACAACAATAAAATTTATTATAATAACAATAATAGCCGTGTTATAATTACTTTTATTATTATTTCTGTTATCATTGTCGTTATTATTAGTGTTATTAGTAGGAAATTATTAGAATTGTTTTGATTATTGCTATTATTGCAATTATTACGCAAATCATCATTATAAGTATCATTGTATAATTATTATCATAATTATTGTCCAAATTACTCTCATAATTACCATTATTATCGTCATTATTGTCATTATTGATGGGGGTTATCATCAAAATCATCCTAATTAGAAGAATTAATGGTAAAATCATCATTTAAACTGGAAAAAGGGGGGTTTTCGACTCATCTCTCAGAAGGCTGTATTTTGCTAGATTTCGCCGGTTTTTCGACTTTTTGGATTTTTCTCTTTCTCATTATAGATGGGCTTTATAATGATAATTATCATCATTATTGTCATTATCATCATCATTATTATCATTACTGTCATTATTGCCCTAATTGCCCTTAATATAGTCATTATAATAATCATTATCTAAATTATTAATGTCATTTTCATCATTATAATGATTTTAATAATGATATTGACAATAATGATAATTCTTGAGATAATAACAATAATGATAATGATTATAATAACAATATGGCCGGGATATATTTAATTTTATTTTTATTTCTATCATTGTTGTTATTATTAGTGTTATTAGTAGGAAAATCATTAGAATATTGTTGAGTATTCTTATTATCGCAATTATTAGGCAAATCATCATTATAACTATCATTATATAATTTTTATCATAATTATTGTCCTAATTACTCGCATGATTATCATTATTACCGTCATTATTGATGGGGTTATCATCAAAATCATCCTAATTAGTAGAATTATTGCTAAAATCATCATAATCATCATTTAAACTGGAAAAAGGGGGGTTTTCGACTCATCTCTCAGAAGGCTGTATTTTGCTAGATTTCGCCGGTTTTTCGACTTTTGGGATTTTTCTCCTTTTAGCCTTTTTTTCATTATAGATAGGCTTTATGATAATTATCATCATTATTGTCATTATCATCATCATTATTATCATTACTGTGATTATTGCCCTAATTACCCTTAATATCGGCATTATAATAATCATTATCTTAATTATTAATGTCATTTTCATTATTATAATGATTTTAACAATGATAATGGCAATAATGATAATTCTACAAAGAATAACAACAATAAAATTTATTATAATAACAATAATAGCCGTGTTATAATTACTTTTATTATTATTTCTGTTATCATTGTCGTTATTATTAGTGTTATTAGTAGGAAATTATTAGAAATGTGTTGATTATTGCTATTATTGCAATTATTACGCAAATCATCATTATAAGTATCATTGTATAATTATTATCATAATTATTGTCCAAATTACTCTCATAATTACCATTATTATCGTCATTATTGTCATTATTGATGGGGTTATCATCAAAATCATCCTAATTAGCAGAATTAATGGTAAAATCATCATAATCATCATTTAAACTGGAAAAGGGGGGGTTTTCGACTCATCTCTCAGAAGGTTGTATTTTGCTAGATTTCGCCGGTATTTCGACTTTTCGGATTTTTCTCCTTTTAGCCTTTTTCTCATTATAGATGGGCTTTATAATGATAATTATCATCATTATTGTCATTATCATCATTATTATCATTACTGTCATTATTGCCCTAATTACCCTTAATATAGTCATTATAATAATCATTATCTAAATTATTAATGTCATTTTCATCATTATAATGATTTTAATAATGATATTGACAATAATGATAATTCTTGAGATAATAACAATAATGATAATGATTATAATAACAATAATGGCCGGGATATATTTAAATTTATTTTTATTTCTATCATTGTCGTTATTATTAGTGTTATTAGTAGGAAAATCATTAGAATATTGTTGAGTATTCTTAATATCGCAATTATTAGGCAAACCATCATTATAACTATCATTATATAATTTTTATCATAATTATTGTCCTAATTACTCGCATGATTATCATTATTACCGTCATTATTGATGGGGTTATCATCAAAATCATCCTAATTAGTAGAATTATTGCTAAAATCATCATAATCATCATCTAAACTGGAAAAAGGGGGGTTTTCGACTCATCTCTCAGAAGGCTGTATTTTGCTAGATTTCGCCGGTTTTTCGACTTTTGGGATTTTTCTCCTTTTAGCCTTTTTCTCATTATAGATGGGCTTTATAATGATAATTATCATCATTATTGTCATTATCATCATCATTATTATCATTACTGTGATTATTGCCCTAATTACCCTTAATATAGTCATTATAATAATCATTATCTTAATTATTAATGTCATTTTCATTATTATAATGATTTTAATAATGATAATGGCAATAATGATAATTCTAGAAAGAATAACAACAATAAAATTTATTATAATAACAATAATAGCCGTGTTATAATTACTTTTATTATTATTTCTGTTATCATTGTCGTTATTATTAGTGTTATTAGTAGGAAATTATTAGAATTGTGTTGATTATTGCTATTATTGCAATTATTACGCAAATCATCATTATAAGTATCATTGTATAATTATTATCATAATTATAGTCCAAATTACTCTCATAATTACCATTATTATCGTCATTATTGTCATTATTGATGGGGTTATCATCAAAATCATCCTAATTAGCAGAATTAATGGTAAAATCATCATAATCATCATTTAAACTGGAAAAAGGGGGGTTTTCGACTCATCTCTCAGAAGGCTGTATTTTGCTAGATTTCGCCGGTTTTTCGACTTTTTGGATTTTTCTCCTTTTAGCCTTTTTCTCATTATAGATGGGCTTTATAATGATAATTATCATCATTATTGTCATTATCATCATTATTATTATCATTACTGTCATTATTGCCCTAATTACCCTTAATATAGTCATTATAATAATCATTATCTAAATTATTAATGTCATTTTCATCATTATAATGATTTTAATAATGATATTGACAATAATGATAATTCTTGAGATAATAACAATAATGATAATGATTATAATAACAATAATGGCCGGGATATATTTAATTCTATTTTTATTTCTATCATTGTCGTTATTATTAGTGTTATTAGTAGGAAAATCATTAGAATATTGTTGAGTATTCTTAATATCGCAATTATTAGGCAAATCATCATTATAACTATCATTATATAATTTTTATCATAATTATTGTCCTAATTACTCGCATGATTATCATTATTACCGTCATTATTGATGGGGTTATCATCAAAATCATCCTAATTAGTAGAATTATTGCTAAAATCATCATAATCATCATTTAAACTGGAAAAAGGGGGGTTTTCGACTCATCTCTCAGAAGGCTGTATTTTGCTAGATTTCGCCGGTTTTTCGACTTTTGGGATTTTTCTCCTTTTAGCCTTTTTCTCATTATAGATGGGCTTTATAATGATGATTATCATCATTATTATCATTACTGTGATTATTGCCCTAATTACCCTTAATATAGTCATTATAATAATCATTATCTTAATTATTAATGTCATTTTCATTATTATAATGATTTTAATAATGATAATGGCAATAATGATAATTCTAGAAAGAATAACAACAATAAAATTTATTATAATAACAATAATAGCCGTGTTATAATTACTTTTATTATTATTTCTGTTATCATTGTCGTTATTATTAGTGTTATTAGTAGGAAATTATTAGAATTGTGTTGATTATTGCTATTATTGCAATTATTACGCAAATCATCATTATAAGTATCATTGTATAATTATTATCATAATTATTGTCCAAATTACTCTCATAATTACCATTATTATCGTCATTATTGTCATTATTGATGGGGTTATCATCAAAATCATCCTAATTAGCAGAATTAATGGTAAAATCATCATAATCATCATTTAAACTGGAAAAAGGGGGGTTTTCGAGTCATCTCTCAGAAGGCTGTATTTTGCTAGATTTCGCCGGTTTTTCGACTTTTTGGATTTTTCTCCTTTTAGCCTTTTTCTCATTATAGATGGGCTTTATAATGATAATTATCATCATTATTGTCAT
>NC_091575.1:3902490-3904990 GCF_042767895.1 Penaeus vannamei | reverse complement strand
GATTTATTTATTAATTTTCGGTTTATGGTAAGCTCATCCCAAAGTCATCTAAGGCTTAAATAAATCTGTAATTTATCAGTGTTCCCCGTCTCATGATTCATGCAGATGATATATTTTCTTCTGCTTGTATTCTTTCCAATCTACACATCTTTCAACATCTTTTATCCTTTTAGGTGATTTAATTGGTTAGTTTAGGTCATTAGGTCAAGTTAGATCAATTGAAAGAATATCAATGCTTACATTAAAGGACCTTTAGAATCCACGAGAAATATTTTGTCTAAAAGATAGGCTTGACACTTCTAAAAACAAATAATTTCTTGTAATAATATTTTTTGTTAAATATGCATGCATGAATACCTTATATATCTATATCTATTTATCTGTCTATCTATCTATCTATCTATCTATCTATCTATATATATATATTTCCCTACCCAGCACATAGTTTGGTTTTATTTCACAAGTGCACAGGGATGTCATTTTTTATTTCCAATAGTTTTTAATGGACTTTGAACGAATCTGATCTTTATTTTTGCTGCAAATCAGTATAATTGAGTATACTGAAAATATTTCCACACTACCTTCCCTTCCTGGTCTGCTATTGGTTAAGTTGGTTTTATTTTCAGGTATATATGGATTAGAAATATATTTTACTATTATAGATATATAGATCACAACATTTTGAACCCCCAGAACCACAATCTGCACATTATTAGCACTAAAAAAATTTCTAGACACACTCATTCGGGACCATGATCCCGCGCACTTCCTCTGCCTGGTCATACGAGCTATTACTTTCATTTTTCTAAGTAACCAGAATGAGTTTAAATTTCCTTTTGATGCTATACGCAAAGGAATAACTGATATATTTTCACCATTTCACCAGTTACAGGCCAAACTGTGTGAATCTGGGAACCCCCTCTTTCGGCTGGGGTCCACGGGCCAGAGGGACCGACACAGTTTGGCATATAACTGTCCTTAATAATGATCATTTTTCATTGTAAATATATGTGGAGCAGTGTGAGTTATTCCTTTATGTGTATTATCAAAAGAAACATGAAAATCACTCCATTTTCTTGGAAAATGAAAGTGAAAACACTTATGGTCATGTAGATGAGGCATCATCATCATCATCATCGTGGAGCTAACGCCGATGGGGGCGCATAGCCGCCTCCACCCTTTGCTTGTACCTGCAAGGGTCGCTCATGGCAAGCCGCCAGGCAGGGACTCGGCCCATCTCATGACAGAATTGATCAATCTGCTCAAGCCAAGACTTCCTAGGTCGTCCTACAGGTCTCCTTCACCTAGGGTTGCCTCGAACAGAGACAACCTGGTGGGCAGGATCATCCTGATGGAAGTCAGCCCGGTAGCCATATAGCCTGAGTTGGCGATCACGGATTGTGCAGGTAATAGTTCCTTTGCCAGTCTCATGGTGCAACCGTTGGTTTGACACATGATCCCACCAACAGTATCCCATGATCCAGCACAAGGATCTATTGCAAAAGGCATCAAGACGTGACAACAAGGTGCAGGATAATGTCTAGATTTCACTACCATATAACAAAACTGGAGTTATCAGGGCCTTGAAGACGCATAGCGTAGTCCTGCACAGGTACCGGCATCTCCATATACTCTGTCAAGAGAGTCCATGACCCCTGCTGCCAGGCCAATCTGTCTGCTGAGTTCCTGGTCTGCAGCCCAGAGTTATGAACTACACTATTAAGGTTTGTAAAGCTTTCTGTGACTTTGATGTTCTTGCTGCAAGCACGTACCGACTGAACAGGTTCTCCTAGCAAGTCCCCAAAGTCCCTCCTAGCAAGTCCCCAAAGTCCTGGATCTTGGTCTTGGTCCAGGAGACCTCAAGACCCAAGGTATTCGCTTCATTACTAAATGCATCAAGAGCCACCACTAAGGATTCCAAAGACTCAGATAGAATAGCAACATAATGATAATGGAAATAATAACAATATCATTATCATTATTTTTATTGTCATTATTATATCTAAAATTATCATTATTTTTATTATCATTATAAAAGTAGTTACAATGATGAAAATGACAATAATAATTATAATATAATTAAAATAACTGCAATAATGATAATAATAATAATAGCAATGATGACGATAATGACTATGATAATAACAAAAATAAAAAAAAACTATAAATATATATATATATATATATATATATATATATATATATATATATATATATATATATATATATATATATATTTATTTATTCATTTATTTATATAAATTTATTTATAGATACAAATGTATAAATATATATATATATATATATATATATATATATATATATATATATATATATATATAAATATATATATATATATATATATATGCATGTAAATATATATAAATATATATATATATATATATATATATATACATATATATATAATATATAATATATATAATGATAATTATAATGATAGGTATTATAATTACTGCAATAATAGCAATGATTAGCTTTA
>NC_091575.1:3892490-3897490 GCF_042767895.1 Penaeus vannamei | reverse complement strand
TGCAACGGCATTTGGCAAAATCCAATTCTCACTCCATTTACGCATGTAACAAATTCACTCGCAAAAACCATACATGATAACTTTTATCACCAATGCGCAATATAACAAAGGAACAGTCCTCACAAGATTAACAGAAATTACTTACCTTCGTGGTCGATTACTGCCTTTGAGACCTCCACTCATCTTTTAACATGTTATAGCAGCCGTTCTTATATTGCTAATGATTCTTCACAATAACTATACAATTCAGCGAAAAGGATCATAAAACTCTTGTTGCAGGCAATGTCTTTATAATGGCTTTCAGCCTTACACAAATGCACTTCTTAACAGGCGATAATGCAATATAAGAAAATTTGAATCGAGTTTTAATCGACTTGAATTTAATGCATAAATATAAATGTGGCAACCACCATCTCGCATATTTGTACATGTCGATGTGTCACATTTGCGAGATAATTATCCCGCTACACAACCGATACATTTTAAAACATGCTCGTTCTACTGTATATACAATCAAGCTTGCGAAAAATTGTAAAAGTGCGAATTATTTCTTCTCAGAGCTCATGCCATAAGTCTTGAATTGCATCTCCATCCTCTTCTTGGTAAGTTTGTTCTGATTGGTTAGGACGAGAGGCGTGACACGTTTCCCACTTTGACAGAAAAATGTTAATGAATTCACCCTTTCACTCCTGCTTATGCAACTAACAGGCGAATTACCTAATAGATTAAAAAGTCGCTTCCCTTCTGATATAAAAACACCGATGTAAATATTGGTGATGGGTCCCCCCGTTTTATGACAATATAAGAAAAAGACGAATCAGCACAAAATGCTGGCTAGCTTTTTAGTGATTTACCCCAACCTTTATATCCCGCAAAATCGCCTATATTACAAGTATATGGCAAAGAGAAGCATCTATGCAACTCCCTCGTTGGTTACAGTAATCTCCCTTATCAGGAGCGTGCTCACTGTCAAAATTATTTTTGTCTGTTATAAGAACAGAAAAACATTGTAAGATGTCAAAAATAAACTTGCTTGAGGGCATAAATTCAACCAAACTTTACTTCTCGATCTCCCGCAATCGTCTTTCTCATTTGGGTCATAAAACCGCAGGTGAGTTTGATGTTCTCGTCAGTTGCAAGGACCGTTGCAGGAGGAGCAGTGCGTTGGCTTGAGATGGCTCTGGATGGCTACAAAGACAACAGGACTTGTACTAGACTTAGCAAGCCCGTGGGAGGCGTCTGTCATGTAGTGTCTTTTTTTGGCTGTTTGGTGTGTGTGTGTGTGTTTGTGTACGTGTCTCAGTGTCTGTCTGTCTGAATGTCTCTCTCTCTCTCTCTCTCTCTCTCTCTCTCTCTCTCTCTCTCTCTCTCTCTCTCTCTCACTCTCTCTCTCTCTCTCTCTCTCTCTCTCTACCTATCTATCTATGTCTCTCTCTCTCTCTCTCTCTCTCTCTCTCTCTCTCTCTCTCTCTCTCTCTGTCTCTGTCTCTCTCTCTCTCGCTCGCTCGCTCTCTCTCTACCTCTCTCTCTCTCTCTCTCTCTCTCTCTAATACAAGTATTTTTTTTTTACCAATTTCATATCAAAAAGAGGTTGTGTCTCCATTATCATTGATATTATCATTGACACATCTTTTATCATCAGTGTTATCATTACTATAATTACTGTTATCCTCACTATCATTATTAACATCATTTTTAATATTGTTAATGGTGAAGTTCTTACTTCATAATGATTCCTATTCTTATTATTAATACTGGTTTTACTATCATTATTATCATTTTTGTTATCTTAATTTTCATTATCATTATTGTCATTATTATTGTTATTATTATCATCATCATTAGTTGTAGCAGTAGATTTTTTTTATTATCTGAATCATTATTACTATTACTATCCGCCATTTACCAATATCCATGTAAGTACATGTACATACGTGAATACATAAAATAAGAAAATATGTACACACACACACACACGTATACATATGCATATATATATATATATATATATATATATATATATATATATATATATATATATATATATATATATGTATATATATATTTATATATATATGGGGATATATGTACACACACACACATACACACAAAGACACATACACACAAAGACAAACACACGCACAGACACACACACACGCATACACACATTCCTCCTAGGTTAGGTTAGGGGTAGGGTTGGGGTTAGTTTAGGTCAGGATAGGTTTAGTTTAGGTTAGGTTAGGTTTAAGTTAGGTTAGTTAGATTATTTAGGTTAGGTTAGGTAAGGTGGTTTAGGTTAGGTTAGGTTTAGGCTAGGTTGGTTAGGTTGAGGTTAGGTTAGGTAATTATGAGAGTAATTAGGACAATAATTATGATAATAATTATACAATGATAATTATAATGATGATTTGCCTAATAATTGCAATAATAGCAATAATCAACACTATTCTAATGATTTTCCTAATAATAATAACGACAATGATAACAGAAATAATAATAAAAGTAATTATTACTGCTCTACTTGAGGACCACCTGGACTCTGAGTTGGTATTTGTGTGCAGTCCATTGCCGCAATAAAAGCCAGAAAAAACGAAAAGAAAATGCTTATAAAGGAATGATATTAACATTTTCACATGTGCATTCATCCTGTATCTAGAATGATTTTGACATCTTCACATGTGCATTCATCATATATGTACAGGGACTCAATATCAGTATAAAATTATACGAAAATGTACGTCATTAAAAAAATATTCAGTGACAGTTACAGATGGCATTACATAATATTGTGCACCAAGGGGAGAAAAAATCCCTTAATAAACTTTCAGTATTGTCCTATTGGCATGAATGGTGTTCCTCAATTATTTACCTTGACGTTATATAGCCGTGTAGAATGAATATATATTTTTGGCACTTGGCAGGAATTTATATATATACTTACATATATATAATATAATATAATATAATATAATATATATAATGTATATAATATATATATAATATAATGTATAATATATATATATAATATATAATGTATATATATAATATATATATAATATATATAAATATATGATATATAATATATATAAATATATATATATATATATATATATATATATATATATATATATATATATATATATATATATATATATATATATATATATATAATATATGTTTAATATAAGTATAATGTATATAGATAGATTTATATACATAGATAGATAGATAGATAATATATATATATTACCGTATGTTATATTACCTTACCTAACATAACCTAAACCTAATTATTAATCTCGAGAGAAGAGGATAATGTTATCTCTGTAATAGCCTCACTTCATACTACAACAAAGGAATTAAAAATTAACCATTTTACAATACCTGATATAAAATAGTGAACTGCAGAGCTACAAGGAAATCATTATCAACGCCTCATTGTAGAGTGGTGTAGCATGACAGATGCTTCTATAGCCCGTAGTAAACATGCCATCATCAAAACACTTATGGTAACACTTGTGAAAAGAAAATTATCCCTACAATCAAAATAACAACTTAAATCAAAATTACTCACCTGGGGGCAGCAGGAATACAGCTAATGTTTTGAGCTCTCGACTGGAACATTGATGGTCTTGAAGAGGCTACGTGTTTACGTTATTTCATAATGAATTGTGATTTTCATAGATTTTAAAATTGCAATGTGATTCCTATATCATGTTATACACAAATGTGTTACTAATTTGTAACACATGAAAGCAAGAAAATGTCATTCAATCACGGGAAAAGTACTGATACAGAAAGGGTTATTTTTCATTAAATGTACAATTGTGTGGCTCAGGCTTGATTTTTTATATTATAGTTTGTTGGTGGTTAAGATCAGTGAAATGATAGTAGAATATTCAGAAATAGTGTTTTGTATGCTCTAATGCAGGCAGATTATGATGGCCATCTGCTTGGGGAATCTGCATAACCAATTTGCAAATTTTTAATGACTCCAGTTCTCAATCCCAGATTGCAAAATGAAACAAGGTATGATTTGGCTCATTCAAGAACCCACAATCCCATTGAACGAGCATTTGGAGTCCTCAAATGAAGATTCCGTTGTCTCGCTATACCTATGCGGACTAGTTTGGACACAACCATGGCCACAATTTGTAGTGGTTTGGAAAACCATGATGGTGATAAAGATGGTGGTGGTAATGGCAATGAATGTGATCAGGAAGTAGTTAATGAAAATGCACAAATACGAATGCTGGACAGAAAAAGAGGGCAAATATAATCAACAGTGTGTTCTGAAATGTATTTGGGAACTCTGTTAGGAGTTTCATTCTCTTGCCTGGCAGCTCCTCCATTCTCAGTATCCTTCCAACACACCCTGTATCCCTCCTCGGTACATGTTCTTAAGCAATTCAGTATTCCGTCTCTCACTATTCCAAAGTCTCTAAAGTGCTTTTCCTCTGACATGCCATCTCCAACAAAACTACCATTTGTAGCATCATTTTAATTAAAGATTATTTAAAGATTATATTGAAACAAATGTATTATGTCAATGAAAAACTTTTTTTTCTAGTTTATCTTTTGTTAGCCAACTGTCATGGTCGGTAAATGTATTTTTTAAAAAGAAGCCTAATGTTTAATGTCACACACAATGTGTAGTTATGACATTGTTGTATATTGTACATCAAGTTTAGTAGTAGGAGAAGGCCGTGTGGAAAGTAGAGGGATAAGGTACAGGAATAAATAATTAAACAATCTCACTAGAGGTTTTCCCACTGACATGTCATCTCCAACAAAGTTACCATTTGTAGCATCATTCTATTTGAAGACTATTCAAAGATTTTATTAAAACTAATGTAAAACGTCAAACAAAAAACAATGTTTTTACTAGTTTATTATTTTTTGTTAGCCCAATGTAATGGTAGATTAATATATTTTTTTTTTAATGAAACATAATGTTTAATATCACACATTGTGTGGTTATGACTACATTATTATATAGT